>NC_133619.1:475240216-475475216 GCF_048593235.1 Sminthopsis crassicaudata
AAGCCATTTATGAATCCCTTTTCGGTGGATTGAGTTAAATTTCCTTTTCTTCTCCCAAAGCCCCCACAATGTTCATCACACCAATGTTCTTAATTGCCACTTAATAGATACTCATTGAAGAACAAAACCAGCTGTTTCCCAAGTAAAAACAGTCATACTACTGGGGTTCAGAGAACAGAAAAAGGCAGCACTGAGGTTTCTACTTTAAATGGATAAGGCAACCACTTTGGGGTGAGAGGAATTCTAGAGGAAAGATTAAAGGAGCTGAACTGGGGGAAGGGCCTTAACTTTGTGCAAGTGTGGAATGTAAAAGATTAGATGCTGATGGGTTGTTTCCCTTGACATAAGAAAGATATTACCACAGTCAGATTTCAAATGTACCTTAGACCAAATTTTATGCACAATGCAAAAAAAAAAAAAGCAACTTATAGCTTAAGCCACTCTGACATCTGGTTTCGAACACAGCACATATGAGAAAAATCAACCTTTATTCTGGGCTTAAACAAGGGGCTGGCTGGAGGCTTTGAAAGGATATGACTTTTAATCATGAGTCTTGAGATATAAAAGGCCCAGGAAAGACAGAGGAATACTAGGAGTAGAGAGAGACAATTGTTTCAAACATTTCTCACTCCCTTCCTTGAAAGTGAGTGGTAAGGGGGAGTGTATGAGAGTGATGGTATATTTTTCTAATTTTTCCCTGATATTTACATCTTTAAATATACCAAATATCATAACTCTTATCAACAAACCAAAGTATACACAATTGACTTTATATTCCTAAAATAAAACATGATGTCAGCTGTTCACACTTTAAAACATATTGCTTGTTGACTGTAAAGCCGGAGAACCCAGGTTCAAATCCCACCTCTGATGTTTATTACCTAATCCTCTTGGACTTTAGTTTCCTTACCTGTAAAATGGGAAGGAAGGGTTGATATAGATGACCTCTGACCCTTGCAGCTCTGAGTCTATGATCCATTCATCTTTCCATCTTCTTTTTCTCTATCCTTCCAATTTTAATTCCAAACTGCCAGAAATTTTACACTTATAATCAAATCTCTTCTATGACTTGAAGTCATTTTACCTTGTTAGATCGTAATTACAATGGAAGGGGAATTGGTTCTGGGATCAAATCCTATCCTTAATATCCTTTATGTCTTACAAGCTGCTTGAACTTCACAGGTTTTAGGTTCCTTATTAATTAAATAAAGGGGTTAGAGAAATGGCCTCTGCTGGATATCACAAATAAGTGTGGAATGGTAGCCTTACCATCCATGTGAGCAACCCACTCTAGTGTAAGAAAAAAGACTTGGACATAACCGTGAATTTATGCAATAAAGTGCTTTAGAATCTCCTCTTCCTTTTCTCCTCCTCCTCCTCCTCTTCTTCCTTCCTCTTCTTCTAGCACAGTATCTCTTTTATTATAATTTTTAATGTAACTTTTCCAACCAAGGTTCAAGTAAATAACCATCTCTCCTATTCAATTAAGAAGGATCCTACATATTTCAACAGGTAAAAGAGAGGTCTTTGAGAAATAAAATATTTAAAATTGATCTTTGTTTTCCTTTAATCCTACATTTTGGAGAAAGGAAGGGAGAAAAGAGGGAGAAGAGGACTGATGGCTCATCAAACCTTGGAGCCCATTGTGCCCTTCTATAGAAGTGATTTCCAATCCAGTGTAATCCAATTCAATAAGCAGGATAACTATATAAGTCTAGTGGGTAGCAGGGATAAAAATAAGTGCCTGATATCAAATATCTTACAGTATAGAAAAGGGACAAGACTACACCAAAGATAACAATAATGCTCTAAGGAATGAAGTAAGTATATGAGA
This sequence comes from Sminthopsis crassicaudata, assembly GCF_048593235.1. Taxonomy (NCBI): domain Eukaryota; kingdom Metazoa; phylum Chordata; class Mammalia; order Dasyuromorphia; family Dasyuridae; genus Sminthopsis; species Sminthopsis crassicaudata. Next base: position 475,242,051 of record NC_133619.1, read on the forward strand.
GATCACCATGGCCTACAGGATAGAGAGATGGCCTTGGCTCAGGAAAGCTCTGGATCCAGGTCCTGTCCTAGACACATAATAGCTTTGAGTGGACCTTTCATAGACCAAGCTCTCTCTCTAAAATTGTAGCTGTGGAGAAGATGCCCATCAATACACCTCATTAATAGAGCTCCTCACTGGGAACTCTCTTCACTGATGAAATCATGGGTCTGGTCCAGAAAAAAGTTCATAGGAAGGGCAAAGAGCCTTCTTTAAGAGCTCTGAAAGGGGTGAGCTCATTTCTAGCCTGGGCCAGGGTGAGGGGAGGAAATGGGAAAAGTTTTCTAGAGAGAAGGTGAGGCTTGAAATGCCTCTGACCCTACATAAGGAATTTTTTTAAAAAGCAAAATATAGAGAGCCAAAGAGGCTTAACCAAGTGACTGTTCTCCCTATAAAATCACTTTTAACCATGTTCCCTGCTTGCAGCAAAAACAGGACAAGTTCTTAAATCTCAGAAAACTCATAAAATGTTCAGATGTCATGACAGAAAGAAAAAAAAAATCTTATGATCATTACCCAACTTCCTTTGAAAAGTCCGCAGTATAAATAAGTTTTGGAACACCACAGCTACAAAAACAAGGGAATTACTATGCTGTTCCCTAGAAATATAAATCAGACCTTCACATAATTGCCTGTTTGTTTTTTTTAAGCAAATTTGGAACATAACACAAGGAAAACATATGTCCCTTCTGTGTCCTCCAGTGCCTGGCAGGGTTTAAAAATTAGTAACTGCCACCAAACACAAGTCATATGACAGTGCTAAAAGGCCTGAATGACTGGTTTTTTAAAAAAGAAAAAAAGAGGGAAAAGTGCCTTGATTTCATAGCCAAACTACCCCTCAGCCACATGACAGTCATAAACACTTCAAACATTTTTCTTCTCAGATATCTTTCTACTGCCCAGCTGAAAATTGAATGGAATTATAAGGGAAACAAAATGAGGTTTATTTGGAACAATAAAGAGTTTTGGCTTTGAACTCAAAATTGAGTTTCAATTCTGCTTCATGATTTGTGTGAAAGTCACTCAGTTTACTCATCTGTAAAATGAAGGGTTTATATTCAAATGGCTTCAGAAGTATCTTCCTACTCTAAATCTATAATGCCAGGATTCTTTCTTGGGCCTCAGTTTCTTTATCTGAGAACTGAGAGGATTGAACTAAATGACCTCTAAAAACCCTTTAAATCTTGGTTTTTATTTTTTTCATCTATAGATTCTTCTTCTGCTGCTGCTGCTACTTCTTTCTCCTCCTCCTCCTCCTCCTCCTCCTCCTCCTCCTCCTCCTCCTCCTCTCTCCTCCTCGTCCTCCTCCTCCTCTTCCTCCTCCTCCTCCTCCTCCTCCTCTCCTTCTTCTTCTTCTTCTTCTTCTTCTTCTTCTTCTTCTTCTCTTCTTCTTCTCTTCTTCTTCTTCTTCTTCTTCTTCTTCTTCTTCTTCTTCTTCTTCTTCTTCTTCTTCTTCTTCTTCTTCTTCTTCTTCTTCTTCTTCTTCTTCTTCTTCTTCTTCTTCTTCTTCTTCTTCTTCTTCTTCTTCTTCTTCTTCTTCTTCTTCTTCTTCTTCTTCTTCTAGTTTTAAAAACTGTCTTTCCCAAAAAACAACCATTCTGTTATTTGCTATTTCCCTTCCCCTTCAATAAAAAGAAAAGGTCTGGTAACAGATATGCATAGTAAAGTAAAACAAATTCCAAAATTGGCCATATCCAAAAATGTGTGTCTCATTCTACATATTTAGTCCAGGGAGGTCGGTAACCTTGTTCATCATTGGTTCTATGCAATCCTGATTGATCATTGCATTTATCAGGTTCTTTATTCTTTCAATATTGTTTTTACAGTGTTTTTGTTATAGCATAAATTGTTTTCCTAGTTCTGCTCACTTCATTCTGCACCAGTTCATGGAAGTTTTCTCATGTCTCTCTGAAAATCATCATATAATATTTCATCATATTAAATTAATTAATTTCAATCATATTAACATTGCATTCATATATCATTAATTTGTTCAACCAGTCCCCAACTCATGGGCATCCCCTTAGTTTCCATATCTTTGCCACCACAAAAATTGCTGTTTGAAATATTTTTTTATATCCTGAGCTTGGCTGATGATAATGGAAGTAGAAAAGAAGGAAACCATTGTGAATGATATTATAAAGGCCTAATGAGTAGGATTACCAACTGATAGTATATGGAATATCGAAGAAAAGAAATAATCAGTGGTGACTTCAAAGAACTGAGCCCATATAAATATAGGTATGGTGGGTACCATCATCACAAAGAAGATGAAGGCTTAGATTGTTGTTGTTCATCCCTCATTCTTGAAAAGAACCAATGACATCAGGAGGAGAATGCTTTGACTTGCTAGTGAATTGGATTTAAGTGAGATAGGACTATACATAGTCATCAGTCTCCTCCAGCAGACATAGGTCAGGATGACTGAAAATGGCTCCAGATGCAGTGGGAGACCTTGGCCTTCTTAAACCAAGATCTTTTTCAAATCTCAGTTTTACTGAGGCAAAACCCATTCACTGATTTAAGCAAGAACTGAGGTAAAAGGTAGCCTAGTTTGTCTATTCAAAAAAAAAAAAAAAAAAAAAAAACACTCAGTCTAGGAAGGAAAGCCCATAAGAGTTTCTGGTTGGAACAGAAATAACTGCTATTTACACTCACTCTGAAGCATCAAAACACAAATAATGAGGCTTAGACTTGATTCTATTATTAGTCAGTGAGAGCCAGAGTGATTTGGATTTAAAGGCATAGTCAAGTAACTTTATTTGAATCCCAATGGGCTTTATCAAAGTCTGTTTTTTCAGAGTTCTATTTCAAGAAATCACAAATGAAAAATACATAAGACAAAATAATTAATTGTCCCGATTTGGGGAGGGAGAAGGGAAGGAATGGCAATATAAATAAGTAGGGGGGAATCTAAACCCCAAACCCCAAAATATCTTTTGAGATTTAAGAAAATTTATTTTCCTTTGGACATAGCACCCACATGTAAAGGTATGATTCCTCATGTGGACCAAAGGAAAGAAAGAAGGAGAGGAGGGGAGGGAAAGGGAGGAGAGGGGAGGGGAGGAAAGGGAAGGGAAGGGGAGGGAAAGAAGGAAGAAAGGAAGAAAGGAAGGGAGAGATGAGGGAAGGGGAGGGGAGGGGAGGAAAAAAGAGAGGAGGGGAGGGGAAAGGAAGGGAGAGGTGAGGGAAGGGGAGGGAAGGAAGAAAAGGAAGAGAGGAAGGGAAGGAAGAGAGGGAAGGAAGGAAGGAAGGAAGGAGGAAGAAAGGGAGGGAAAGAAGGGAGGGAGGGAGGAAGGGAATTTTGTCTGGAGGTCAGAGTTCCCTCACCAATGAGGGAAACAGACTAGTATTTCTGGCCACTTCATGTGGTCAAAGTCCATTTTTCTATCTCCTCTTTTCAAATTTGAAGCTATATCTGATCAACTCTTTGGCTCCATCCTGTTTTGGAAGAAGTTACCTTGAACCAGTCCCAGGAATTATGGGAAAAGTTTCTTTTATAGATGACTCCTTTATGTCCAGGGCAATCTAAGAGCATCTCAATTCACATGGCTTACTCTTTTCTTGCTTCTGAGGAGCTTGCAGTTCATTTCAAGCACCCAGCTGAGGAAACCCCAGTAATTTAGAGAGTTCTCTCTAAGTAGCAAAAAATAATCTCTTTCTCAACTTCTCGAGAGCAAAATGTATACAGACCAATAATGCACTGAGTTTCATAGGAATATTGGCTTTTAGAGACTAGGAAGATGCAAAATGTAATCTTAAAGAAACAAAGTTAGGAGAAGAAAAATACTCTGTGAGGAAAAAGAATAATTCATTTTTGATAATTCTCAACAAATTAGAATTTGCTGTTTTGTTCTGCAGTGATTCTACAGAGGACAGTATGAGCTCAGTGTAAGAGGAGGTAGTAGTCCAGTTTGAGTGGAATGGGTAGATCATGAAGAGCAGTTTGAAATAAATTTGAAATAGTAGGTTAGAATTCAATTGCAGGGGTCTTGAATACTAGCTTAAATTAGCATGTATATTTTATCCCATCAAAGCAATGAGGAACCTTTAAAGTTTTTATTTGAGCAAGGAAATGTTTTGTTCAGGTCAGTGAATTAGGAAGACTATTTTAACAGTTGTGAGCCAATTGTCACATGTGACAATTGCTCTAGATAGACCAGTTTCTCACTCCTGATAATAGTGGAAACAGTAGCATTCAAGGTTAGGAGTTCCTCTCATCTCTTTCCCATTTGCAACTCAGAGAAATTGTCTCTTCCTTCTCTACTTCCCAGTTCCAGGAATCAAGCTGCCAAGGTTCTGGAGCAATGGCAGAAGAGTAGAGAACAGTCTTGTTGCCTTCACACCCCGTGGTGACTAATCTCTGCTCATTGTGGCAATGGCAATTCAGTGGTACGTTCATAGGCCCTTGACCTCCTCTAGCACATTAGTATCTTCTTATCACTTCTTTTAACATTTCAGTATCCCATCCCCTACTTTAAGATGGAGGGATACAAAGACCCATTTATCCTTCAGTGCCCTGCTATAATTTTTCTTCCCTCAAAACAAAAGATTTATACATTACTCCAGCTTTCCTTCAAAGTTTTACTTTTTACTCATTGTTTATTTGAATTATACATTATTGAGCTTTCCTATCCTAAAATTCTAACTATCTCATCTTCACTGTAGAGAATCCCATTTGTCTAAAAAGGTCTGGACTTGATCCCTTCTCCACAGATTAACTAACCCTGTCAAGTATCATCCTCAACCCCTTATCCTGTAAGTAATTGTTCTTACTCATTTTACAAAAATTAATTTTAACTCAAGTTGCTGATACACTTAAAAGAAAATCTTAAATTTCTCTTTGCTTAGAGGTCATTCCTTCTTTATTATGTTTAAGAATAGCTTGACAGGCTGGAATAATGGATCAGAGATAACAAGATGAAATTTAATAAAGATAAGTGTAAATCCCTGCACATGTTTTAAAAAACTCAATCATAAAAGTGTTAGATGGTGGTAAGGTGACTAGACAGTAGTTCACAAAGATCTTAATGGATTGCAAGATCCATTTGAATTGACACTGGGATATGACATCCACAAAAAACTAATTCAGACTTAAACTGCAATGAAAAGAAAGAAATATTATACCCCAAACAAAAGAGTTTTAAAGGACTTTGCCAGTGTTCAAATTGTATCATAAAATATTATGTTCTGTTCTGAGTGTCTCATTTTAAGAAGTCAGTGTTAGGATGTTTGTTGAGGAAAGAAAAATCAAGATGGTGAGAAGGAATGGAGAAATTTTGTACAGGGAAAAATGATTAGGGGAAATTCACTATTGGTCAATTGAATGATTAAGTGTCCCTTGGATATAAAGTATTATACTAAATATTAAAGGAACAAGAAAACTAGTCCCAATGCTTATGGAACTTACAATATAATAGGGGAATAATATAGATCACCATCATAAATAACATTGCATCATAAGTGTTTTAGAAAGTTACAAAACAAAGCATTGCATAAGGTCCAATTGGGAACATCATTTCTGACCATGGATCAAGAAATGCTTCCTGATTAAATTAGCATTTAAACTGAGATTTAATGAATTGGTAGGAATGAATGCAACAGACACTTGATGATAGGACAGGATATTCCAAATATAGGATATAGAATAAACAAAAACACAAAGTTAGAAAAATTCAAATGCAGTTCAATTTGATTGTAAATTATCTGCAGGGGAATGAGAAAAATCCTGAAGAAAGCAAGATGGTGCCAGAAGACTCTGAATGCCAGGCAGAGGAACCTTAACTTTAACCAATAGACTCTAAGGAATCTTTGAAATTTTGTGAGCAAAATCAGTTCCTGACATCTTGACCAAGGAAGACACCCAGGAAAAGGAGTCAAAAACTTCAGAGATCCCTCCTCATCCAAGAAGCTAAGCAGTCCCCCCCCTCCTCTATCTCAAGAAGTGTCCCCTGCAACACAGCTCCCATTCTCCCTCCCCAGCCTCAGGGCCTTGGTCCTTCCTTCTCCCAGCATCATAACCCCCACCCCAACTTCTCCCCTCCCAAAAAAAATCTCCCCACACTCACACACATTTTTTCCTTTCTTTTCTTTTAAATGGAGGATATTTGGCTCTGTCCTGTTCCAATTTCGGGAGAAAGAAATCCAATAAATCACTTGGAAAAGGAGGAACTCTACTTTTGTTCAGGGAACCCCCTCCCACACAGATACACAAGTAAATATTCTCACTTTCTTTCTTCTCTTCTCCCCTTTCTCCCAGCCCCTCTTCATTCTAGGTATAGGCTCTAGAAGGCACCTGTCTTATCCTTGAATCTACCTGAGCCCCAGTTTGCTCATCTACAAATTGGAATCATATTCCAATTTTTGCTCCTATCTTCCCCAAGTTCTTAGCAGGCTAAAAACTGGGGATGCTTGAAAGTTGTTACCCATGAGAGGAGGAGCCTGGGATTTTCTTCCTCACAAGGTAACCCCTCCTTGAGGACCCAGACGTCTATGCTCCCTCTGGTCTGGACAGTTTCTCCTCTAACCTACTCTGCCCTGGCAGGTCTAGAATATAGAAAAAGTGTCATCTCCCTGGGCCTTAATCAGCTTCCTAGGGGAGTAACCTTCTGGTAATGGTTAGAGGTACAATAACCTTCCCCTCTTCATCACTCTACCTCTGAAGTTTCTACCTGTCCCTGTGAGTCCATTTACACAAAACAAGCCTTTTCATCTATCTATAACCATCAGCAAGTATTATATGTAATGGGGATAAGTTAGAAGTATTTCTAATAAGATCTGAAGTGAAACAAAGTTGCCCATTATCACCACTATTATTCAGTATTATACTAGAAATGTTGGCTTCAGCAATAAAAGAAGAAAAAGAAGTTGAAGGAATTAGAATAGGTAATGTAGAAACAAAACTATCATTCTTTGCAGATGATATAATGATATATTTAGAGAATCCTAGATAATCAACTAAAAAACTACTAGAAGCAATTTGCCACTTTAGCAAATTTGGAGGATATAAAATAAATACACAAAATCACTGGCTAATATAATAAAAATGACAATCCTATCTAAATTAATATATTTATTCAGTGCCATACTAATCAAATTTTCAAAAAATTACTTTATAGAGCTAGAAAGAGCTAAAAGTCAAGAATTTCAAAGGAATTAATTTTTTAAATGCAAATGAAGATAGCTTTACTGTACTAAACCTAAAACAATTTTATAAAGCAGAGATCATCAAAACCTTTTGGCACTGGCTAAGAAATAGAGTTGTGGATCAGTAGAATAGGTTAGGTTCACAAGGTACAATAGTCAATGACCATAGGAATCTAATGTTTGATAAATCCAAAGACTCCAGCTTCTGGGATAATAAGTCACTATTTGACAAAATTTGCTGTGAAAACTGGAAAATAGTTTGGCAAAAACTAGGCACTGACCAATATCTAACACCCTAAATACCAAGATCAGGTTGAAATGGGTTCATAAATTTAGACATAAAGGGTGATATACTATAAGCAAATTAGGAGAATAAGGGATAGTCTGTCTCTCAGATCTGTGGAGAAGGAAAGATTTATGGCCAAAGAATTAGAGAACGTTATGAAATGCAAAATGGATAATTTTGATTACATTAAATTTTAAAAGATTTTGCACAAACAAAATCAATGCAGTCAAGATTAGAAGGGAAGCAAAAAGCTGGAGGAGGTGAAATTTATAGCCAATGTTTCTGATAAAGATCTCCTTTCTAAAATACATAGAAAATTGTGTCAAATTTCTAAGAATACAAGACATTCCCCAATTGATAAATGGTCAAAGGATATGAACAGATAATTTTTGACGAAGAAATTAAAGCCATTTCTAGTCATATGAAAAATATGCTCTAAATCACCATTGATTAGAGAAATAAAAATTAAGACAACTCTGAGGTACCACTTCATACCTCTCAGGTTGGCTAAGATAACAGGAAAAGATAATGATGAATGTTGGAGGGGATGTGGGAAAACAGGGACACTGATGCATTGTTGGTGGAGTTGTGAACTAATCCAACCATTCTGGAGAGAAATTTGGAACTATGCTCAAAAAACTATCAAACTGTGCATACCCTTTGAACCAGCATTGCTGTTATTGGGCTTATATCCCAAAGTGATCATAAAAGAAGGAAAAGGATTCACATGTATAAAAATGTTTGCAGCAGCTCTTTTTTGTAGTGATTAGAAACTGGAAACTGAGCGGATGCCCATCTTTTGGAGAGTGGCTGGATAAGTTATGGTATATGAATATAATGCAATATTATTGTTCTATAAGAAATGATGAGCTTGGAAAGATATGAAGTGATGCTAAGTGAAGTGAGTAGAACAAGAGAACATTCCTTTATGGAAAATACCCAGGCTGGTCATGTTTTTATTTCTTACTTAAGTTTCCACTTCTCACTCTCCAGACCTTCTTCACCTTGTCCCTGCATGGATATCTTCTCACTCACCTCTTTCGGCGATTTTTCTGTTCATATTTGTACTTACAGTTCTTAGCACAATGCCTGGCATATAGTAAATGCTTAGTAAATGTTGACCATGACTAATATGGAAGGAAGGGAGAGATAAAAGAATTTGGAACTCAAAATCTTAAAAAAAAATTAATGTTGAAAACTATCTTTACATTTAATTGGAAAAATAAAATACCAATAAGAAAAAAATTGTTGATTTGAACTTGTCTTTCCTCTTCATTATCACTATTCCAGCTTCACCACTGTGTTATAGGTGGCCCCTTTTTTTGTAAAAAAAAATCTTGCTCAGGGCAGCTAGGTTGCACAATGGATAGAGCACCAACCCTGAAGTCAAGAGGACCTGAGTTCAAATTTTGTCTCAGATACTTAACACTTCCTAGCTGTGTGACCCTGGGCAACTTAACCCCAATTGCCTCAGCAAAAAAAAAAAAAAAAAAAAAAAAACCAACAACAACAACAAAAGAAAAAACAATTTTGCTCCATGTATGCTTTATCTAATTCCATTCAGACTTCTATAGCAAATTGCTTTTTTTAAAAAATCATTTATTCTTTCTCACTAATCTTCAATCTCCCTGCATTCTGGCTATTTCCCTGCAGTCTACAAACATACACATGTCTCTTCCATCTTTAAAAACTAACCAACCAAGCCACCAATCCTCATATGGTGCCTTCAATTTGCCTCTTTCTCTCTTCTAAACCCTCTAGAGAGAAGTTTCCAACTTTATCATCCAATTCACTTCAAAATTATTAATGATTTCTTAATGACAGAATCTAATGGCCTTGTCCCAATCTTCAGAAGCCTTCTGGACTTCTTCATAATCTTTGGCACTCTCACTAACCCCCTCCTGTATACACACTCTTCACTAGGTTTTTGTGACATTGCTCCTGCTACCTAGTACTCCTTCTACCTGGCTGAATCTTCTCAGTCTCACTTTCTCAGTCCCCTCTACTGGATCTTCATCAGGGCATGCTCTCGAACCAAAGTTATCCTCCAAGAATACCTAATGGGACCCTTTTCTCTTTTTCCTCTAACTAGTGATCACATAAGCTCCCATGAGTCCAATGATCATTTTTATAAGATGATTCTCAGTTTTATTTATCCCCAAACTTTCTCCTGACTTTTGTTCTCATATCACCAATTATCTTTTGGACATCTGAAGCTGAATGTCTTATTGATATATTCAACTCAACATGTCCAAAGGTGAATTATTTCTCCCAAAAGTCCACTTCTCTTTTGAATGTCTCTATTTCTGTTGAGTGCACTTTCTCCTACTTACCAAAGTTTGAAACCTCAGTGTCGTTCTTGATTCTTCACATTATCCAGTTTCTTGCTAACTCCTCTTGTTTTGTACATTCATATCCTATATCTATATATTCACTCTACTCATATAGCTGCCACCATATTTCAGGCCCTCAAGACATTATACTGGGGAATGTGGAAATATTTTTAGAAGAATTGCACATATTTAATCTATATTGAATTACTTGCTGTCTAGAGGAGTGGGAGAAAGGGAAAGAAGGGATAAAAATTTGAAACATAAGGTTTTCAAGGGTGAATGTTGAAAACTATCTTTGCGTGTATTTTGAACATAAAAACCTATTATTAATTTTTTAAAGATATTATGCCTGGGCTACTACAAGTTTTATGAATGGCTTCCCTGCCTCATCTCTTCCTACTCCAATCCAACCTTCACTCAGTTGTCAAAATGATCTTCCTAAAGTACAGATCTCACCATGTCATTCCTATTCAGTAAACTTTAACAACTCCCTATTACCTCCAGGATCAAATATAAAATCCTCTGTTTGTTTTTAAAGCCTTTCACAACCTAAATTATTCCTTGCTAATCTCCTTATACTTTACTTCTGTTCACATGCTCTGTGATCCAGTGACACTGGCTATCTGGCTATTGGCAGGTAAGATAGAAGTCTAGGCCCATTAGAAAGATCTGAGTTCAAATAAAGTCACAGACATTGTGTGACTCTGGGCAAGTTACTTAACCCTTATTTTTCTCAGTTTCTCCATCTGTAGAATGGAGCTAATTATAGCGAGTACCTCATAGAATTGTGATGATCAAATGTAATAATATTTGAAAAACTGCTTAGCAAGTGCCTGGCATAGAATAATTACTATATGAATTTGTGACTTTTACAGTGTATTGGGGCAGAACCATTTCTGTGTTCTTATATCCCAGGTAAACTACTTAGCATTCTTCTTCAAAGAATTCTATAAGAAAGATATTGTTTTCAAAAATGCCCACCATTCTCACTATACACACCAACCCAGGCTAGTATGTACCAGGCTTATGCACAGGTAGGAAGCAACTGCCCTCATGTTTGTTTTCTGAGATTCCAGGAAATACTTCTCATCTTTAGTATTTAAAAGCAGGCAATGCAGTACATTCTCTTTAGAGGGTCGGTGTGACATAATAGAGTACTGGATGTAAATAAGAGTCAATATGACCTAAGTTGGAATGCCATCTTAGATACTTAATGCTTAATTAGCCTCCATGAGCCATATTCTTCATCTATAAAAGGGGACCAATAACAGAACCTCCCTCATGAAGTTGTCAAGTTCAAATCAGCTAATGTATGTTTCAGCTTATATATATATATATATATATATATATATATATATATATATATACACACACATATGTATATATGTATATATATATATATATATATCCCATTTTATAAAAGTTTATAGCATTATATAAATGTGAGCTATTCTGGTTACTTAAGGTGCAATGCATAGAGCAGGTGTGATGAGGGATGCTTTGTTGCTATTTAGTTGTTTCCTTCATATCCAACTCTTTGTCATTCTACTATACTACGGTGATTTGCTATTTTCTTCTCCAGCTCATTTTACAGATGAAAAAATTGAGACAAACAGGGTTAAGTGATTTATCCAGTGTATATAGATAATAAGTGTCTGAGACCAGATTTGAACTCAAGAAGATGAGCATTTCTGACTCTACACCACAATAATTTTTAGAGATTTCTTTTAAAACCTAAGATGCCTTAAACTCAACATCCCAAATTACATTTGTGTTTCTCTTCAATCCCTCTTCTCTTCAAAATTACCCTATATTTACAATGGAAATGCCATCAGGGACCCATCTTCTCGAGGCATCATCCTTGACTCCTCTCTCCCTTTTACTATCCCATAAACAATCAAGAGCTCAGTACCATCTCTCATATATGTCCCCTTCTCTCTTTTGACACTACCATGATCCTATTGCCAGGACTCCTGCAGTAACCTGCTGGTTGTTCTCCCTGTCTCAAGACTCTCCTCAGAGTATTCTCTTTGCTCAGTTTTGAAATTGATCCATGGTCTGACCATGTCATTCTGCATCATCATCACTCCCAACCACCATTCAATAAACTGCAGTGACTACCTATTTTATTCAGGAAAAACTACAAAATACTGTTTGTCTTTGAAACACTTTGATAACCTTGCCCCTTCCTAGGAATCTCTCCAGTCTTTTTTACACTTTTCTCTCCTCTATTCTTCCTCTCCTTCCCTCTATGATCCAGTAATACTGGCTTTCTTATTCTCTTATCTCCTGATTATGTATTTTTACTGGTTGCCCCCCATGCCTGAAATATCCCCATCCCCATCTCATCTTCCTTTAAGTCTCAGCTAATATTCCATTTTCTATAGGAAGACTTTCCCAGTTTCCCTTAATGCTAAACATAATGTGAGATTATCTCCAATTTATCCTGTATATACTTTGATATATTCAGGAGATATTTATATATCTACCTATATCTATATAGTTGTTTGCATGTTGTCTAGCCCATTAGATTGTAAGCTCCATTAGGAAAGAGATTGTTTTTACCTTTCTTTATAACACTAGTGCTTGGTATAATGCCTGGTATAGCTAGGTACTAGATAATTATTTGTTGACATGTCAACTTCTCTAGGACATGCAACTAGCTTGTTCAGGTTGTCTCATCCTATTACTTCCTCTCTGGTGTTCAGCTTCCTTTTCTGTCAAATGAAGTTAATAACATCTGCCTACTAATGGAATTAATAATAGCTATTATGCCTACCTCTGGATATTTTCAACAAGCCAGAAGTAGAAAGTGAATGTAAGATGATAAGAAAGTTTATCCTAAAATAGCTTTAATCCTAGTTAAAATGCAATTCCTTCCTCCTTCCCTGACACCCCTGGTCAAATTTTTATCCAATTGTTCATTAGTATGAATGTAATTCTTAGGCATTTTCTGAAGAAGGGGTTTCTGAGAGAACAGGAGAAAGCTTAAGACCCTAGGGAATAGATTAATTAGGTTTTTTTCTTAGTTATTCCAGTGATTCTAACGGCTTTGTCCCTATAATATGAAAGAATTGAATACTAGGATTATTTAAATAGTAATCTTCTAAAATAATAATATAAATAAATAAGTAAATCTTCTAGAGGTCCTGGGGAAAGTATTCTAGGCCATTATCTGTTCAACAATCTTAGATAATTTAAAGATAATAGTCCTCTGTCTGTCTTCCCACAGGTCATTTTAATGGGTACAGCACATGTACCTTCTGCTGAAGTGTCAGGCACTCTCTTTTTCAGCAGGCTTATCTTTCAGGTAGCAAACCCTGACATACAGAATTGCTACCAAGAGTTTCATACCCTGTCACCTATCTCATAGTAAGATGAAAGTGGCCTCCACTTTTGCAGAACCCTGACTGTAAATTATATGGCACATAAGCAATGTGCCCTTTGTAACAAATCCCTGAGCTTGTTAACTTGATTAATAAACAATCAAAACTGCTCCTGGCTGCATTAAATTAAAACTTCATCCTTATTCACAGCCGCCACCTATCACCATCACAAGCTTTCCCTGGCTCCTACAGTCACTGCCAGGGGCTCAGGCACCCCAACAATACTGGTGAATGTCAGTGGGCATTTATTTGGCAGATAAAGGAAACGCCAAGTCAGATATTATGCACGGACAGAGGAGATAATGAACTGTGTCTACAAGGCCTTTCTTCCTCCTGAATCTTTACTTCCACTTACCTGCAAACCAGAGATACTTGAAATTTCCAGACATTTAATCATATGTATGCATCCCAAAGACCCCAGTTACAATGCACATAAAGTAAGATAATATCACTGAGGAACGGCAGCATGTAGAAAGCTGGCCTCTGCCTAGAAAAGTTAGAAACAGCTGGATTGAAATCTGGCCTTTGCCACATACTGGCTGTTTGACCCTGAGCAAGGCATTTAAACACTCAGTGACCCCAGGCAGTTTTCTAAGATTATAGATTGTAAAGAAGAGATGTGTCTGCATTGGTGGAGATGTAGTAACAAAACATAAACCTGGATTCAAATCTTTGCTCTGACACTTAGTGATTGTGTGACCCTACTTAAAATCATCTAATTTCTCTGAGCCTTGCTTTCCTCCTCTATAAAATAATGACAATACCTTCACAATCACCTATCTTAAAGGGCCCTTGTAAGGATATTGCTTTTGCAAACTTTAAAGCCCTGTGTCAATGTGAGCTATTAAGCTCATTATTATTAAATCCAAATTTTTTGGCTTTTAATTTTTTCTCTTTACTAAATTAAATCACTGGCAAAGTCAAACCCACTGACATACTCCCATTGATCTCCTTGATTGGAATGACTAGCGGTCATCTTAAAGAGCAAAGATTAGGATACTGAAGGCACTGAATACAATCAAGAAAAAAGCAAACATGCAAGGCAAGGAAATTTTGAGAGTTGGAAGGGAAGAAAGGATCTTCAATGTGAGACTTTTCCTGATTGCCCTGGCTCCTAGTACCTTCTCCTTTCATGTAACTGCACATAAGTATTCTGTGCCTGACACTAAGCAAGAGCTAATTGACTGACTGACTATATATAATTCTTTATGTATCCCTTTCCCCTATTAGAATGTAAGTTCCTTGAGGGCAGGAACTGTTTTTGCCTTTCTTTGAATCCCCAGGACTTTCGGTGAAGTTCTTACCTATGACTGGCACCTGTTAATTGTTTTATAAATGCTTGTTGATTGATTGCTCTGAAAAACTGGATACAGAGTTCATCTGGTTGAGCTTACCTTTCCTCTCCTCCGGCTCCTGGTCAGATCCGTGTGATGTGGTGGAGTTTTCCCCTGCGCTATATCTTCCATGTCTATAGAATGGCTTCTCATCCTTTGCCCTTTTAGGTACTCCTTCAGCAGCCAGTCTGGAGGGGCTGATGCCTGAGTTTCTGTTTTCCGTGCCCTCAGCCCAGCGGGAGAGGATTGAGCCCGAGGAGCCACTAGCTCAGTGAGAACTGCAGCTCCATTCAGGATGCTGTCCAACCCCATGCCCAGCCTAGAAAAACATGGTCACATCTGGGAACCCAAGGAAGGTCAACCTGTCTCATCCTAATCCAAAATTGAGTGTAAAGTGAGGCTTTTCCTGATTCCCCCAGATGTTAGTGTTCTCCACAAGCCTTGAAATTACTTTGTATTTATTGGTTTATATTTATTTGTGCACATGTTCACACTCTCCCTACCCCCATCCAACCAACCATTTAAAATAGGTAGGATCCTTGAGGACAGGGACTTTCATTTTGTTTTTCTGTTTTCTCTACCTAGCACCATACCTAACACATAGGAGGAGTTTAGAAAATACTCATTGAATTGAAGCAGTACTATTCTGCTGAACAATTATTATGTCTCTTCTTGCCCCATTCCATCCCCAATCCAAGGTCACTTTTTGGAGTAACTGGAGAGGGATCCTCTACCCCAAATGAAGATATCTCACATCAAGCTAGACGCAAAAGGCTAAATACTGGTGAGATAGTCCTATTTTCTCCTCAGTTGAGAGCTCAGACTGTAGGAGGACCAGCATCGGAAACATTCCATCTCTGACTGGCTACAATGTGTCCTCTGAAGAAAGACTGCTAGGGAGGAGCTTCTTCACTATACTCCTAAGCAATCACTTCTCTCTCTCCACTAGCATGAGACATATTCTGCCTCCTGCTACCAACTGAATGTCCCAACTGGCACATGAAGAACCTCTAATACAAAAAAAGAATGTCCCTTTCTATGGCTTCAGATGTCCTATCTCTTGCTGCACTTGTCCTTTCAAGGTAGGGGACTGTTAGGGACTCAGTGATGAACATTTTCATACCTGGTCATACCCTTCACATCCCAGTGAATGAACTACACATCATTATTTAAACAACACTCTTCAACCCCTACCATCAGATTCCTCCTTCCCCTTCTCTCACCCCAAAGTTTCATCCTAACTCTACCCTTTCCCTTTCACCTTGCCCTCTGAAATACCTGTTCTATAGGCAACAAACTTTCCTTCATCTTAAACTTTTTCCTTTTCCATTCCCTCCATCTACTAGCTCTTTTTGTCACCTGGCTTTCTCCTGATGATGCAGACTCCCTGATCACCCTTCCAAGTATTGGCTGTACTTTTTCATTCATTCACTCTCGTTGGCTCACTGGTTTAGGTGGGGGAGTTAGAATACTTTTTGCTCCTCAATGCACTTTCAGATTCTTTCCCTACCTCTATTACTCAATAAACTCTTTTCCTTTGAGGTTCAGGCTATTCATATCTACCACTCAATCAAAATTCTAATAGCTCTTGGCCACAGATCTTCCAGGTCACTGAATGAGTTTGATATCTGGCCTTTTCTCTCCTCTCCAACTTTTGCCTGTACACTAGAAGACTTCAGCATACTTAATTGAGTTTCCTTTACTTAGCATCTCAATTTACTTACCCCTCAAACTATTCTTTCACACCCCCCCTTTATCCACACATAAAGATGGTCATACCCTTAATCTTGCTATTAGACACAAATGTACAACTTCCATGTTTAAGAATTCCGAAATTCCCTTGGTTGACCATAATCTATTGGCTTTTCACCTCTCCCTCTGCCTTCCCTCACCAAACTTTCTTCTTTTATTAAAACTTTTTATTTACAAAGCATATACCTGGGTGATTTTTCCAACATTGACCCTTGCATAACCTTTTGTTCCAAATTTTCCCCTCCTTCCCCCCCCACACTCTCCCCTAGCTGACAGGTAATTCAATATATGTTAAATATGTTGAAATACATGTTAGGTACAATATATGTATACATATTTATACAATTATCTTGTTGCAGAAGAAAAATCAGATCAAGAAAGAAGGAAAAGAAAAACTGAGAAAGAAAACAAAATGCAAACAAATAACAGAAAGAATGAGAATGCTATGTTGTGTTCCACACTGTTCCTATGGTCCTCTCTCTGGGTGTAGATGGCTCTCTTCGTCACTGAACAAGTAGAACTGGTTTGAATCATCTCAATGTTGAAAAGAGCCATGTCCCTCAGAATTTATCATTGTATATTCTTGTTGTTGCCATGTATAATGATCTCCTGGTTCTGCTCATTTCACTCAGCATCACTTAGTCTCTCCACACCTCTCTGAAATTATCCTGCTGGTTGTTTCTTACAGAACAATAGTATTCCATAACATTCGTATATCATAATTTTTTCAGCCATTCTCCAATTGATTCTTCATTCAGTTTCAAATTTCTTGGTACTACAAAGAGAGCTGCCACAAACATTTTTGCACATACTTTCCCTTCTTTAAGATCTCTTTGGAATATAAGCTCAGTAACACTAATGCATTATTGGTGGAGTTGGGAAAGAATCAAGCCATTCTGGAGAGCAATCTGGAATTATGCCCAAAAAGTTATCAAACTGTGCATACCCTTTGATCCAGCAGTGCTACTACTGGGCTTATATCCCAAAGAAATATTAAAGAGGGGAAAGGGACCTGTATGCACCAAAATGTTTGTGGCAGCCTTTTTGTAGTGGCTAAAAACTGGAAAATGAACGGATGTCCATCAATTGGAGAATGGTTGGGTAAATTATGGTATATGAATGTTATGGAATACTATTGCTCTGTAAGAAGTGACCAGCAGGATGAATACAGAGAGGTTTGGAGAGACTTGCATGAACTGATGCTTAGTGAAATGAGCAGAACCAGAAGATCGCTGTACACTTCAACAACAATACTGTATGAAGATGTATTCTGATGGAAGTGGATATCAACTACATCCAGAGAAGGAACACTGGGAATTGAATATAAACTGTTAGCACTACTGTCTTTCTACCCAGGTTATTTTTACCTTTGGAATCCAATTCTTAACTTGCAACAAGAAAATTGCATTTACACACATATACTGTATCTAGGTTATACTGGACTCATATGAGGGCTAACAGGAAAGCCAAGATTAAATTTAAGTTGACAGGAAACATAAGGTATTTATGGGGTAGAACCATGATTTATTGAGTCGAAATCAATTATCTTACTTAGATTAAAAACCTCTTTGGTTCATTCAAGACCTTTTTGGAACCATTCATATGCTAGACCCCCTGTGAGTAAGATAATTAGGGAGAATGATAGGATGAGCATAGTTCCTGTTGTTGGGAGTTGAATGGCCCCTGGGAGTGGTAAAAGGAGAGCAATTTCCAGGTCAAAGAGAACACATTTAATATGTATGGGATTGCCTGTCATCTGGGGGAGGGAGTAGAGGGAGGGAGGGGAAAATTTGAAAAAATGAATACAAGGGATAATGTTATAAAAAAATTACTCATGCATATGTACTATCAAAAAATTTATAATTATAAAATTAATAATAAAAAAGGAATATTAGCCCAGTAGTAACACTGCTAGATCAAAGGCCCTGCACAGTTTCATAACTTGTTGAGCATAGTTCCAAATTGCTCTCCAGAATGGTTGGATCCATTCACAGCTCCCCCAACAATGTATCAGTGTCCCAGTTTTCCCACAACCCCTTCAACATTGGTCATTATTGTTTCCTGTCATAGCCAATCTGAGAAGTGTGTAGTGGTATCTCAGAGTTGTCTTAATTTGCATTTGTCTGGTCAATAGTGATTTTTCATATGACTACAAATAGTTTCAATTTCTTTATCTGAAAATTGTCTGTTCATATCCTTTGACCATTTATCAGTTGGAGAGTGGCTTGAACTATTATAAATTTGAGTCAATTATCTGTATTTAGAAATAACGCCTTTATCAGATCTTTTGCATGTAAAATGTTTTCCCAGTTTATTTCCTCCCTTCTAATCTTGTCTGCATTAGTTTTTTTTGTACAAAAACTTTTTAACTTAATAGTCAAAATTATCTATTTTATGATCAATAATGATCTCTAGTTGTTCTTTAGTCACAAATTCCTTCCTTCTTCACAAATCTGAGAGGTAAACTATCCCATGTCTTCTAATTTGTTTATAGTATCATTCTTTATGTTTAGATCATGAACCCATTTCGACCTTATCCTAGTATATGGTGTTAGGTATGGGTCAATGTTGTGACAGTGGATAGAGAGTCAGTCTAGAAGTCAGGAAGGTCAAGATTTAAAAGCCTTGGTTCTGACACCTGACATCACTGGAGAGATATCAAAAGTCATTTAACCCTTCAGTGCTTTAGAAAGGTTAAAAATTGTACAAGTACTGATAGTATTAGGGGAAGGAGCTTCTTCACTGGGTTTGCCTTAAATCTCTAAAATCAGAAATCTAATCCAAATTTGGATCTAAGGTAACTTTTTCTGTTCTATAATTCTAAACCCCTCTTCTGCCATGTTTAAAGATCCCAAATCATTTGTCTTTACCCTATATCCTAACTGGACAGCTATTCCTCAGCACAAACTTTAACTATAGCTAAACAAGATTTGTCTTTGAACTGTATCCATACCATGTTCATTATTCTGTGTCTTTATTCATGAGAGTGCTGATTTTGGCCAAGATACCTCTTGGTTATAAATGTAAGCAAATTGAAGAAAGGAGATGTGTTACAAGCTAAAGGGAACATGGAAGAGGTGGGATTAGAATCCAGGTCTCCTTTCACCTAATTCAATGTACTCTCCTTTAGGGAAAGAGCCTTGAACTTGAAAGGAGGAATGCAGAATCACAGGGCTTGTCTCTCCTACTTACCACTAGTCCCTTAACTTCCTGGGCTCCAGATTTCTCCTCTGTAACATAAGAATGCTGGATTATATGACCTCTAAATTCTTTTTTAGCTATTGTACATTCAGAGGCATATTTGTCTATTAGTTAAGGAAAGGCTCCCCTATCAAGAAATGGTGTTTTTGTGATTCATTTTTAAAAATCAATGGATTTCTGCAGAATCTCAGATTCCATAAGTATGGGGATCAGGCCCCCTTAGTAATACGTACAGCTTATACAGTATAATAAAAATAGTACCAACATATACTCCTTCTACACAAATAAGGCAACAAAAGAAGGTGGGTGGTTTCAGATAACAATTAATCCAAACCATCATTTAAGTAGAGAGCAGAGCCTAGAACAGGCTTGAAGGCTCTGAGGTCTCTCTTCCCTTGGATTCTGCCTGATTGCAAGGTTGGGCCACGTCATCCCCATATTTCAGATCACAAGCTGGTATGCTCTCGTTGCCCATGGCAACCCAGCTGCACCAGAATGTTAGCATTTGTAAACGTGTGGAGGCTTAATATTATATTGTTGATTCCGTCTGGAGGGCGATAGTCTGATTGTACACAGCTCTGAATAAATTACTCATTATCCTTTACAACCATCGAGAGAGAGAGAGAGAGAGAGAGAGAGAGAGAGAGAGAGAGAGAGAGAGAGAGAGAGAGAGAGAGAGAGAGAGAGAGAGAACAAGAGAGGGAGGAAAGAGAGAGAGAGAGGAATTAAGGGAGAGAGCTCTTCTTTCTCCTTTCTTTTCCTTCCTTTCTTTTTTTTTTTTCTATTGAGGCAGCGAATTGTGTCAGCAGGTGTGAAATGAATGTTAACCATAACAACCAGGCCTGAGTAATCAACATCCCTGTGACTAATGTTAAGAAATACACAGGATATCATTGAACAACACAGAAGACAGGCAGGCAAAGTCTAGCATCAGTTGGATTATTCCAAGGAGAACTTTAGGAATAGTGGTTGAATGAATAATAATTGCTCCCATTTATACAGTGCTTTGCAGTTTGCAGAGTGCTTTCCTTGCAATACCTCCATGGGTTAGTACCAGCCTTATTGTCCTAAATCTGCTGATAAGGAAACTGAAGTTCTTAGGACTGGACAGTTAGAGAAAAGACGTAAGAAATCACTGGTGTGATATGAAGGTTATACTTTATATGATACTTGCCACATCATAAATTAAAATGTCTTAGAATTATTATGAAACAAGTTTTGGCCTCAAGGAACCCCTAAAAGATTTCAGGGACCCCTAGAGGTTCCCAGACTTTGAAGAACCAGTGCTCTCAACAAAAAGTTAGCATTTTCTTCAGCTAAGAATGTAGGTAATAAATCACAGTAGTATCAGCCTCCCCCAGATTGCCAAAGAGGGTTCATGACATAAAACAGGTTCAGAGCCACTCGACTAGATGAACTATGTATAAGGTCCTTTAAACTCCAAATGTCTAGGAGTCTATAATCGTTTGGAAAAGTGATTGTACTTGTTTTGCTTCAGAGGGCAAAAGAGAATGGGATGGCTTAAACACAAGCTTCATGTCCCTGGAGTCTTTACAAAAGCTGTATAATTAGTTTTCAGGAATGCTGCAAAAGGAATAAACTCTAAAGATCCTTCCAGCTCCAAAATTCTGTGAGCTTAAATTCTGTGGAACATCATGGGATTCATCTGGAGTCATATATTTGAAAATATTCAATTCTACAGGATACTATGTTAAATGCTGGGGATATGGGAATAGGGATTGGGACTGGACCTATTATTTCATTCACATAGAGAATTTCCAGGTGAAGAAATCCCAATGCAGATGAACAGCAACAGGTATAGTGTCACAAGACTATAATGTCTCTGACAGTGTCACTTGGAAGAGGCCAAGAGCTAATTCTGAGAGAGTTATAACACAACTGAAAATGTGTTTTTGAGAGCTGCTGGACATTCCGTAGTTGTTTCCAACCTGATAGCCACATGGTAAAAGTGGGGATCTTTGGCTGTGGAGGCATTCAGAAAGGAACAGGATGAAAATCTTGACCATTTTTCTCTTTGGTTGTGCACTAGTGGGTTTGATAGCACTATGGTACCATCCAGTGAGACACACAATGACACAAAGGAAGAGTCCTTGGATTTTGTCACTAATGAAGTCATGTGGCCCCATGAAAACGGACCTCTGGTTTTTGCTGTCTTAGCTCTTGAACAGGGAGCCAAAGCATATTCGCCATACCTATGTGGATGTATATGAGACACATATAAAACAATCACAAGGCAACCTTGCGAGGGACTGCACTAGCAACTGGAGGGAGGAGGGGAAGGAGAAGGAGGAAGAAAAGACGCATAGAAATTAGTGCTTGAGCAGAGTTTTGAATTATAACTCCATCCATGAGGCAGAATGAGGAGTAATGAAATCCAGGCATGGGGGAGCAACCAGTGCACAGAGAGAGGAGATTGAGAAGCACATGTGTTTAGTAATAGCAAGTAGTTAAATCTAATTAGGCTTTTGGATGGAAGAAAGGGAGCAACATGTTAAAATATTGGAGAAGTAGAGAGAACAAGTTGCAGAGGACTAAGTGCAAACAGAGGATTTTGTTTTGTATCCTATAAGTAACAGGGAACCATTAGAATTTCTTGGCTTTAGGAAAGCACTATGGCAGATGAATGGAGACTGGATTAGAAGTAGGAAGAGGCTTGAAGCAAAGAGACCATTTAGGCTATAGTAATAGGGGATAAGATGTGTCAGAAGTCATAAGGACTTGATCTAGGGATTATCAAAAGTCCTAAGGTAGAGGAGGGTTTGATAATAACTCTATCAAACACGTCACATAACATCATGTCACCTCTCTAAAGAACTATTTTTTTTTTTGTAGACCCATTCCTCAGCAGTTAACTCCACTAAAACAAGTTCCCTTCCCCACCTCAATCATGAGTTTTATACACTTTCCAATCTTCTTTGCCCTTTTTTTGCTTCTAGATACAAGATTCCAGATCTCAACTTCCAGTGTGTTGGAATGTGTTCCAATAATCTTGTGCACTTTGTAAGCCACCAACGTCTTTGCCATTTGCCAGGTCACTAGCCTCTTAAATGGGTACGAATGGGATTTATTTTGCAATTTTCCTTGATTTTTTAAAATAGGGGTAAAACTGAACAAGACTCCATAGGACCACACCTCTGCTGCCATTATTCTTTGTCACAGCTGAAGGCCAGTCACTAGGCCAATTAGTACAACAGACCTGCACTGATTTGATTCTTGACTTAATGGGGCTTTTGTTTGTTTTTGCTGAAGGAATTGGGGTTAAGTGACTCACCCAAATTTACACTGCTAGGAAGTATTATAGGTCTGAGGCCAGATTTGAACCCAGGTCCTCCTGACTTCAGGGTTGGTACTCTATCCATTGAGCCACCTGGTTGCCCAAGACTTAATGGTTTTTTTTTGGTTGTAATTAGAAGGCTTTAATGCATTAAAAAGTCAGTCTCATCTTCAACTGCAGGTCATCTAACACTTTAATTCAAGGTAACTAATCAATCCAATTCTTTCAAAGGACTTTTATAGGGATTGTACATTTCTTTTGTAAGGCATTGCTAGGGAAACACAAAGCATCATAACATGTTATTGTTGTTAGGGACTAGAGTTACAACCCAACAAACTAATTGGGGGTGGGAGGAAAGCTGTGGCTAAGAGTGGACCTGGAGCTAGATGAATTAAATTTGAAGCTTGTCTGCCAAGCTGGATCAAGTCATTTAATCTCCTATTTCTCTATCAGACTATAGAAACTTCTTCATCCTAGAAGTTCACTCCTCCTCTGGACTATTCTCACATTGGAAACTTCCTCCCATCCTCCAGGCTTCTCCTCCTGATCATTGGTTCTTTTCAGAACCTCCATTTGGAGGAGACCACCCATGTCTTCGTGCCTCTTTAAACTGCACTCCTGACTGCCCTCAAACCAGGCACCTTCTGCTATCTCAGGCCCCCTTTTCAATCCCCTTTATGGCTTTTTTTGTGTCATCTTCTTACATTATAATGCAAGCTCCTTGAGGTCAAGCACTGTCTTTCTTTCTGCTTATTTGTATTCCTAGTCTTAGCACAGTGCCTGTCACATAGTAGGTGTGTTATAGATGCTTGCTGATTTGATGTGATTTAATCTTTCTGAGGTCAATTTCCTCATCTTTAAAGATGAAGATAATAATGTTTAGAGAAACTCTGCAGGAGGGCATTTAATAGTTATAAGAAAGCCACCCTTTCATTGCTTTGTGATTCAAGATACACTTGTGCTGATCTCTATTCCTCACCCTTTGAAAAAGGAAGCCATATGAGATTCCTACCTAGCTCCCCATATCAAAATTTGTTATGCGCAGTTTTTTTCAGTCATGTCCAACTCTTCATTACTCCATTTGGGTTTTCTTGGCAAAGATACTAGAATGATTTGCCATCTCCTTCTCCGCTCACTTTACAGAAAAGGAAACTGAGGTAAACAAGGTTAAGTGACTTGCCCTGGGTCACACAATTAGTGGAGCTGGATTTGAACTGAAGTCCTCAGTTGGAAGGACCACCAGCATTTACTGAGTTCTTATTGTGTGCTAAACACTTTTATAGATGCTATCTCATTATTATAGATCCTCATAACAACCCTGAAAGTTAAGTGCTATTATTATTTCCACTTTATAGTGTAAAGGACTGGCACCCTATCCACTGTGCATTCTACCTTCCCATTTCAAATTGGTATATATGCTAAAATAATATTTTATATATCAAACACATCTTGGGAAACATAACATAAGAGTGTTATGGTTCAGTTAATATAATTATTCATAAAAAATTGCTCTCATCATTTAGCTATGGGTCTACTCTATTTAGCGCTTGAATTCCAGCTAACTAATCAAATTAATCCACGTCAACAAACTTTTAGCAAACCTATTTTCTAGAGAAGTCAGGAGATAGCTGCTATTTACAAAAATGGTAACTATTCAGACTTTTTTTTTTAATAGATTAAGGAACAACCTCCATATTCCACTTACCCAGTTTATAGTCAAAATTCAGAAATTTGCAAGACTAAATAAGCTTTTGATCTTAGTTGTCTTAGAAGAATTGAAGCCTGAAGAATTGAAGCAGCAAGATCAATAACTAGGGTGAGGTTAAAGATTTAGTGGAAAACATGAAGGAAGCTCATTCTTAAAGTAAAGAAATGCAAGCATATGATGGGATAAAGATGAGAGACAAGGACAGACCCCCAACCATGTGTGACCAAAAAAAACTTAGGAAAAAACCCCAAGAACTTCAAAGTTATATTTCTAAAGATTGAACAGAATCATATAAGGTATTTTTGGTAAGGTTATAAATACTTTGAAATACAAAAATTTACATCTTGGGTTTTAAGAACAGGATCTTTCAGTAGCATTCCATATACTGTTTTTTTTTCTCTTTTTCTTTTCTTTTTTTTTTTTTTTTTTTTTTTTGAGGCAATTGGGATTAAATGACTTGGGCAGGGTCACACAGCTAATAAGTGTTATGTATCTGTCACTGAATTTAGTCCTCTTGACTCCTGGGCTAGTATCTATCCACTGTGCTATTTAGCTGTCCTTTTCATTCATTCATTTTTTTTTCATATGGTGCTTTCTACCCACCATTTACTAATTTTATTTTTCCTTTTTCAATGGTACTTGTGGCTGTGTTATAGCTAAGATTTTTACCAATGCATTATACTCGCCTTTTTTGTGGCTATACTTTAAGAGAGACACTCCAATTACAAGCTTACAAATTCCATGGCAACAGCCATTCAGCCTATGTTCTGGAGGTCCTAATTCATCCCTGAACATCAATGCACAGCCCATGCCAACAGAAATTGCGAATGCTCTGTAAACAAATGAGACAAACAGGTCTTTCTTTTCTTCTGGGCAACAAAGTCTACTTCCTTGACAGCAGTACACAGTTCTCTGCTACCCTTCCCTCCCCCATATATCTATTTCCACAATAAATGACTCCCTACTTCTCCTGTCCCCCAATACTTTATTGCATTCTGGAGAATTCAGGAAACTAAGGCCAGAACCAGATGATTCTGAAAGGACTTTCCTTACCTCTGGTCATTGGAGGTCTCTAACCTGCCCAGTGCTGAATTTGAACGCATTTTGTTTCTTGGAGTCATGGTGCAAGACCGGAACTCTTTGCCTTCTCTCTAAGGGACCTTAGAATCCAATTGCACCTATGATTGTGGCGCAAAAACAAGTGAAATCTGGAATGTGATGGAGAGCAGGAGGTTTGCTCGCTACAGCCGGTGCCCTTTTTCTCGGCTCCAGTGTTTGGCACGTCGCACCCTGTAATTGGA
Source organism: Sminthopsis crassicaudata (assembly GCF_048593235.1). NCBI lineage: Eukaryota > Metazoa > Chordata > Mammalia > Dasyuromorphia > Dasyuridae > Sminthopsis > Sminthopsis crassicaudata. The sequence continues at coordinate 475,267,832 of NC_133619.1, forward strand.
GTGATGTTGTACATCACCTCCCCAGGGACATCGTCAGCATCACATGGGAAGGTAACTGATTCCTATGTGAACCTGGGGGAGGAGGAGGAAGAAAAATGAACCCTTGAACTGACTTCATTCTTATCTCCCAAGACAGAACTCCCCAGTGCATAGATTATCTAGCCTTGTGCATCCAGCCTTCACTATACCCTCCTCGCTTCTACTCCACATCAATAAAGTCTTTGAATTTCACAAAGGCGGCAGATTTTGAGCACAGAGCTAGAAGGAGGAAGGACCACCAGCATTTATTGAGTTCCTACTGTGTGCTAAACACTTTTATAGATGTTATCTCACTTAATCCTCATAACCCTAAAAGTTAAGTGCTATTATTATTTCCACTTAATAGTTGAGGAAACTGAGGCAAACTGACTTGGTGAAGGTCACATAACTAGTAAATGCTTGAGGCTGGATTTGAATGCTGGTCTTCTGGACTCCAATTTCAGTGCCCTCTATTCCGCCCCACCCAGTCATCAACAGGTGGGTATTAGAGAGAGACAGATTTTGGCTTAATATAATAAAAGAGCAATCCATATGAAAATGGTTTAGATTACTCATTAAGTAAATAAAATTCCTCATCACTAGAAGTGTTCCAGCAGAAACTTTTCATTGAATAACAAATAAGAGCTTTTGTTTATATCGCGTCTTTTCAGTGGACCTGTGATTTTATCAGGGTAGGAAGTTCCCAGTGTGAGGAACTCCTACTTCAAAACAGAACCCCCTCTACTATTAATAGTCTTAGAGGGCTGTCTGAGGCACTGAGTTAAATTATTTGTCCAGCATCATACCGCCAGAATATTTTTAGAGGCTAGGCTCCTGCTTAATAATAATAGCCAGCATTGATATATAAAATTATAATACATACATATATATATGTATATATATATATATGTACACACATGCATATATCCATGTGTGTGTATATATATAGGCAAAGTTTGAGAAACATTTTACAATTACTAACTCACTCAATCCTCACAAGTCTGAGAGGTAGATGTTACTATTATCTTCATTTTAAAAATGAAGAAACTGAGGCCTGGAGAAGTTATGGCATCTCAAAGGTAACAGTCGGCTAGTAAGCCAAGATTTGAAGCTGAGACTTTCAGAACCCCAAATTTGGTATCTTTTAAAAAAAACATTTGGTATCACTTTCAAGAATACCATAGAGGACTTTCATCCACCAGGGAGAAAGTTTTACCAGAAGATCTCAAAGATAACTCCTAGCATCAGTATTCTGTGGTCTTCTGTTGTCATGTTTGTTTAATCATGTCCAATTTGGGGTTTTTCTTGGCAAAGACAACTTGAGCGGGTTGCCATTCCCTTCTCCAGTTCATTTTACAAATGAGAAAACTGAGGCAAACAGGGTAAAGTGGCCTAGCCAGGGTCACACACCTAGGGTCTGTAATTGTATTTAAACCCAGGAAGCCAAACACTTTATCTACTGTGCCTAATAATATTTATTCTCATCTACTCCCAGCTTTAGGTTGATCTTGTTCAGGTGAGAATTTAATCAGTTCTGAGATGGATATTGGATGTTTACTCTCATTTAAACAGATAGGATTTAAAAAATATACTCTTCTAGACCCAGCTTTCTCCTACAATCTAGTCTTGCAATTCTAGTTAACTGTCAACAGGTGCCTTGGGTTTACTCTTTAAGGTCCCAGAATTCATTCTATTTTTTTCTATTTTATGCTTTTATGTTCCAGTATCCAATGCCTGGAACATTCTCCCATTTCCATCTCTAATTATTCAAATCCTTGTTTCTGGGATCCAGAAGAGATCATGTCTTCCATGAAACTTTTCCAGATTCCCTCCAAAAGAAATTGATTTAGTCAGTCAACAAGAATTTCCTAAATGCTTCCTAGATGTACTGTGCTTCTCTTCTTTCATATCATTCTTTATGCCCTCTGTCCTTAATCATATTCTAAATAGCATTCTAATTAATTCAGTTTTTTTTACCTTCCTGATAGATTATAGGTTTCTCGAAGCAGGGACTGTTATCTCATATCCCCAATATTAAGCATGATACCTTACACTTAATACGCTCTCTCTGTCTTTCTGTGTGTATGTATGTATATATATATATATATATATATATATTAGACATCAATGTTAACATAGATTATATATTATTGCATATTGTACATATATTACATATTGTATATAATCTATAACACATTATATATTATATGATATTAGTTCAGTTGGCAACATTAAATAATTGAGTTTATAGTTGGGTATCTATCTATTTCTCTTGAAGAAGGGCTGTAAGAATCCTATATATCTAATGCAGCAGAAAGAGTTAGAGCTGTAGCACTGATAAGTATTTTTTTTTTACTAAGGTAGTTGGGGTTAAGTGACTTGCCCATGGTCACACAGCTAGGAAGTGGTAAGTGTCTGAGGCCACATTTGGACTGTGGTCCTCCTGACTGCAGGGCTGATGATGCTCCATCCACTGCACCTCCTAGCTGCCCCAGCACTGATAGTCTTAGAGAGGAATTGCATTCTAGGATGCAGATATGTAGAAGTCTGTCCCTTGCATGGACATAAGCTGTTTGAGGCTGTTCCCCTTCTCTCAGAGCAGCATGGGCCCTGGATCCATGGATACCAGCATTAGTGTGACAGACACTGCTGACCTCACCTAAGATCCGTATAGGAAGAAGAAGAATCCGACTACATCTGAATTAGACTCCTGGTCACAACATCCCAACAAATGGGTATCCAGAAAAAAAGGCATCAATTTTGTTCAAGTCAGTCCATTCCACTTTCGGAAAAGTCAGAACTTTCAGGAAGTTCTCTGTGATATTTAACTGAAACCTGCCTCTTAGCATATTCCCCACCTATGATTCTGACTCTGCATCCTTCTTCAACACCACAATTGCCCTCAAAGTACCCATGGCCTCTCTATCTTGTCCCCTGTTCTTTTAACAGAATTTTGTGTGGCTGTCTCCAGTCTCTTCACCATCCTTGTAAAATATCCTTTGGGCCCATTCCAGTTTCCTCTTACCTAGAGAGTCTCTGGCCCTTTTACCAGGTATCTCCCTTCTCCTAGACAACATGTTTTCAACCTCTTGCCATGGAACTCACCAGTGAATCAGTGTCACTATAGTAGACCAGGTCTGGATCAGACTGGTCTGGTAATTCAGATAAAGAGATTCAAACCAAAAAAGTAACAAAAGGTGGTTTATTTGGCTAGGGCATGGAAAGGATATTCAGCAAGTATACAGCACTGGTCTAGTAGTGAACTGGTTCAATCAGCTTTGAGTCCGAGAAGCACTGACTCTGCTCAAAGACTGGTCTCTTCTATGTCCATAGGGAATCAGGAAATCACATCAATCAATGATGCTTTAGCTCTATGCTCATCAAGTCTCCAAGATGGCTTCTCAGCTTTTTAGAAAAAAAAGAATTAGCCTAACCTACATGTAGGGGACTCTATAGCAATTGTCCAAATTTCCTCCCAATGTGCACTACTAAAATCCTCCTAGACCTCTTACCTTACCTAAGCATGTCCTGGAGCCAGCCTTCCTGAGTCTCCCCTGTCCTATCACTATTTGGAACTAGAAAACAGATTGAGTCTCAGAATGGACCGGGATCTCTACAGCTCTTGTCAGAAGTAACCAGCGGAATTAGTTGGCTAGGCTTGCTCCCCTACAAAGAAAAAGCTGCAGGGAGAATATCCTTCTGTTTTTAGCTCCCACCAAGTACCTAAATCCTGACCCCATCAAGTATCAACACATCCCCTGCCTTCCCTGCTGATCCTAGGCTCCGGTTCATGGCCTGACAACATTGCTAGAGACAGTTATTCTCCACCCTTTCTGACCTTGGAGATTCCAAAATCTTCCAATCCCCTTCATTCTCATATTATTCCAGATTATACCACCTGCAACCATGAGTTCCAGTCCTGTCTTTCTATGGGAAAATAGAAATCTTCAGCTGGAAACTAGGTCAGATCTAAAAATTGATGTAAGGAATTTTCTCACAATTAAACATATCAAGCAACCCATTCTCTCATCTGAAAACTGAATCCATACTGGCTAATCAGTTATTATTTCCATATTCCATTCATTGAATACAGACACTTGGGAGGAATGGGATGTCTTTCTGATTTCAGAATATTGCACCTGTTTGTTCTCCGCCTCCCAACTTGGAAAGCCCTTCATTTTTCCTCCAATTGAAAATCAAATTACCTCATTTTGTATGCTGTTTTTTGCCTATTAATCATTTTCTTTTAATTATTTGGTCTTATTTGATTGCTTTTAATATAAAAAGTCTGTCTCCCTCTGTAGTCGGGGTCTAGTGCCAAAACTGAGGAGGCCCTGTCCCAATTTGTTATACAATTGGCATATATTATTTAATAAATTGACATGATCAGAAACTCAAATCTTTGTTTCTTTTCTTTCTCCTAACACATATTTCTCATCTTTCTTCTAACACATATTCTTGGATTAAGTTTCAGTTCTTCTCCTGGTGCTAAGGGAGTTCTGATTTGTTATCTCACCTACTTCACAAAATAAGAATAACTTACATTGGAACAGTGCTTTAAAGTACACAAAGCATTTTCTTCACAACAATCCTTATTGGGGAGTATTGCAAATATTGTCATTTACATCTTATGGATGGATGAGGTCAAGATTGATTAAGTGATCTACTCAAGCTCACTCAACTTAGGTCTTTCCTAACTTCAAAACATTTTCTCTGCACCATTCTACTTTTAAGAGGAAAACTAAGGTTATTCCTGTCCCTAGCCTCTGCAGTCACCAGTAGTCAAGAGTTTTTCAAACCTAATTGAATCAGTCTTTCAATTCCTTATAGGTAAGTTTCCCCTTCAAATTGAAGCTTCTGGGGGAAAGGACTTAGTGATTGTTTTATAGTGAGCCTCAAGGAGTCAGAATTAATTCTTAGGAGATGAAATAGCTGATTAATCCTCTGAACCATTAAAACAACCAGTGACTATTGATCTCAAGAAAAATCCTTGAAATGTTCAGTTTCTTTATTTTCCTGTTCCCTCCATAACATGGTGTATTTTAAAATCCAAGTGAACATGATAAAAACCATAATTACTCTAGTTTCCTAAAGTTTGAATATAGCTCCAAAGTCATCTAGCATAATTCACTACTAGATGATCAGTTATCCTTTTCATATCATGGAGATTAAGGGCACAGTTCCCTCTTGAACTGGAAAATCCATGTAAAAATATTTTGACCCTCCCTTCATACCAGAGAAGTCTGATTTTTTTCTTTTTTTGAGTATTTACAGTAATTTATTGTAAAATTTGGGTTGACATTATTCATTCCTATACACAGATTATGTGCATTTCTGAGTTTCTAAACTTTTCCTATGGTGTCTGCTGGCCTTTCACATATCTGCAGCATTCACCAAACTCCCCTCAAAATCCCATTTAATATCTTATGCTGATCTTCGATATATTGAAACTAACTGTATACTTTCAAGACACGTCAGAGTGGACTGATTCAGAAGGTCTCAGTTACCTCAGCCATCAGAAGGGAAGGAAGATATAAATGCACTGGTATAGGGAAATGGATCTCATTACAAGAAACACAGAAAGTAAAATCAAAATTCAAACTTAAGAAAACTATTCTTCTGTCGGGGGAAGGGAAACACTGATTTAAGGCTTTGTAATCAACAGATTGTGCCTGTTGAACAAAGAGAAGACCAGCTAAATTTAGAGGGATTCATCGTCAAAAGACTACCCACTAAGAAATTATTTTCTTTTCAGTCAAAGCAATTCACCTACTAAAGCAGGAAAGGATTGCTATTTACATAAGCATATGGAGCATCCAAGTGGTTAAATTCATAGATTCTAAAAGCACTAAAATATACATACCAGAATACACATTTATCTACATACCTCTTCATTTGGTTTGGCTTTTGTTTTTAACTAGCTCATCTTCTCTATCAAACAACAAAGTAAATTTCTTTAGCTGGTTGGGCAATACCAGGCCAATATGGCCATTATGAAAAGCATTTATCGAACACTTCCTATGTGCCAGGCACGATGCTAGGAACTGGTAATATAGACAAAGATAAAAACAGTCCTTCCCTCAAGGAGCATACATAATATTGGATGCTACTCTTCTAACTAAATTGACTGGACAATCATTCACACTGACAACATAACTTATATGTGAAACTTAACTATGATATCATCCTGACATTTCAAGCTACTGATTTAGCTATACTGTGAGCTTTAGTTAGCTATGAATACAAAATATAAAAGAGGTTAAAAATTAATTAGTTTTTAAGAAGCCTAACAACTCAATTCTAAAGGACAGAGGCTTAAGATCTTTGTTTTTGTTTTAATAAGACACTATTGAGATTTGTCAGCTCACTACAAAGGAAAGTATAGACAACTCTGTGCTATCGGATTTACACATTGAATAGGAAAAATGTGATTTTGGATCTATCTGCAATGCAATGATATTGAGGGATCTCATTAGTTCATTTCAGACTTGCTAGAACAGATACCTTTCAGATGTCTTCATCTTAAGGAGCTGGTAGAATAACCATTCCATCTCCACAGGGCCCCCAAAATATCACTGGACTAGAGTGCAACTTCCTATTCTCAAATGGAGCAGGATTTCTTCAGCCAATCTTGTGATTCCCCATTAATCATTTGGACTGAACTGAGAAGAGAGCTTAGGATCACATTCTAATCGGATTCATAAAGACATTTCTGTTAGAACTTCCAATATAAATAGACATTCTCAATCTGGGGCATTGGAATAGACTTAAAAGTGTATCCTCAGTCTCCTTAAAAGGAAGTTGCATGTGTAGAAATATGCACTGGTTGGATAAAAAATAGAAAACTAAGTTTTGGGAGTTTGGATCTTGACTTTATTTTCTATGTCTGTCTTCCTCCTGCCTATGGTTAAGAACAGTGCATTCCCCTCTCCTTTCCCTTTTGTTGTCTGAGGGAGTGTGACTAGTGATTCCAGTGAAATGTGCTCTATCTTCTTTCTGGAAAGCAATAAGGAAAGTTGTTCCCAAGTGCTGCTTTTATTATTATTCTGTCTATTATATATCTATTATTCTCTTCCCTTTTCAGGAAAGAAGAAAATGGCAAGCTCTTAACGGGTCTCCTCCTTTCTCTCTCCCCCTCCTGTTTCATCATCCAAGTGATACCTGTTAACTATGGGTGTCCAAGACATGATCATAAGATCTGTTCTCTTCATCTATACTACCCACAAGATGATCTGATCGGCTCCAAGTTCCTAGAGATTCAATTATTAACTCTATTTCTAGCAGCCACATGGTGTAAAAATGAACACTAATGAGCATGGTGAGGAGATGTTTTGCTTCAGAAAGCATTTAGGCAGAAGGTTCTGTAGAAAGTACCAGAAAACTTGCAAATTAAAGACACAATGATGTATATTTTTCCCTACTTTTCTTCAATTTAAGTCTGAATTTTGAAATAATAAGCTCATGATTTATAGTCAGCTCCAGGTAATAATAACTGCTTGTATCGAGTTTTGGCTACAATATCTGTATGTGTTTGTATGTATGTATATGTGTCTAAATATATGTATTTACATGTACATATATGTATGTATGTATGTGGGTGAATATATATATACCCCACACACACACACATATACTCATTCTGATTTCTATATTAACCATCCATGTGTAGAGTCAACTTTTGGGTTGTTGAAAAATAGTATTTGCAATGATTAACAAGTTATCTTGTCAAAGTATTAAGTCTCTGTCTGGCTTCATTTTGTACTCCAAGGCTAAACTTGCCGTGTTATTCCAATTATATTTTTACTTCCTACTTTAGTATTCCAACCCCTATGGCGATGAATGTGACATCCTTTTCTGCTGCTATTTCTAGATGATGTTGTAGATCATCATAAAACTGATCAACTTGGGTCTCTTTATCATCAACAGTTAAAAGAGACTTGTATTACTAGTGTTGAACAATTTGCCTTAAATTCAAACAAATATCATAGTCATTTTTGATAATATACCTCAATACTGCTTTTGTCATCCTTCTGTTGACCAAGAGGACTATTCTATTCTTGTAAAGGATTCTTGCCCACAGTAGTCTATATAAGGATCACCTGAATTAAATTTTACCTATTCCCTTCCATTGATCCAAGATGACAGTGTTTAATCTTTCTTTCCATCTCCTATTTAACCACATCCAGAGCACCTTGGTTCATAAATCTTACATTCTAGGTTTCTACAATTAATTCGCTGGATTTCCCTTTCATCACCAGACACATATACAGGGGAGCTCCTTTCAGTGCAGCCACTTCATTGATTTTGGAGCTCCTTGTTCTTGTTTTCTACTCTTTCTACTACTCACCCAGAAGGGTGAGAATATCTTCTGACCTAAGATGCTCATCTTCTGATGTCACATCTTTTAACATTTTAATACCATCCATGGAGCTTTCTTGACTAAGATGCTGGAGTGTTTTATTCTTTCCTTCTCCAATGGATCACTTTTTGTCTTAACTTTCCATCTTGGATAACTCTGCACGGCATAACTGGCAATTTCAGTGCAAGTCCCTCACACCATGACAAGGCAGATAATAAGAATTTATTAAGTATCTACTATGTGCCAGGCGTTGTAGTTTGCTTAAAGAGGCAAAAGATAATCCCTTTCCTCAAGGACTTCACAATCTAATGAGGAAGATAAAAAGCAAACAAATATGTAGAAGCAGGATACAGGATAAATAGGAAATAATTAATAGAGGGAAGGCACTAGAATTAGGAGGAGGCTGGGAACGGATTTGTGTAGAAAGTGGGATGTTAATTGGAACTTGAAGGAAAGCCAGAAGGTGAAGATGAGGAGGGGGCATTCCAGGAGTAGAGGACAGCTAGAGGAAATGTGGGGGGAAAAGATGGAAAATTTTGTTTATGGGATTGCAAGAAGGCCACTGCATGGTCACTGGGGATGGGAAGGAGCAAGGTAGAAGAAGACAGGACAAGTAAGAGACATAGAGGCTAGATTATGAAGGTCTTTGAATGAAAAACAAAGGTTTGTTTACTTGACCTTAGATATGATAGCAAGATACTGCGAATGGTGATATGATTGGACCTGCATTTCAGGAAAATTGCTTTGGCAGCTAAATGAAGGGAGGAGAGATTGGAGGCGTCAGACCCACCAGCCACAGTAGAACAGTGTGTGGGGATGAGGGCCTGCATGCACTAGAGTGGCGGCAGTGAGCCAGGAAAGAAGGAGGAGTATCGGAGAGATGTTGCACTATGCCCAAAGGGCATAGCTTGTGCATGCTCTTTGATCCAGTAGTGTCACTACTGGGTCTGTATCCCAAAGAGATCATAAAAGATCAAAAAAGAATTCCCATGTGCAAAAGTGTTTGTAGCAGCTCTTTTTATGGTGGCAAGGAACTGGAAGTGGAGTGGATGGTCATCCACTGGGGAATGGCTGAAACAGTTATGGTATATGAATGTTGTGGAATATTCTTGTTCTATAAGAAATGACCAACAGGATGATTTCAGAAAGTTCTGGAAAGCATAACAAGAACTGAGTGAAGTGAGCAGAACAAAAACATAGTACATGGTAGCAAGATTATGTGATGATTAACTATGATAGAATTAGCTCTTCTCTGCAAAACAGTGATCTAAGACAATTTCAATGGACTTGAGATGGAAAATGCCATCCGCATCTAAAAAGAAAACTATGGTGACTGAACACAGATCAAAGCATACTATTTTCACTTTTTGTTGTTGTTTGCTTTTTGTTCTGATTTTTCTTTTACAACATAAATAACATGGAAATATGTTTTAAATGACTGTACATGTATAATCTATATAAGATTGTTTGTTGTCTTAGGGAGGGGGAGAAGTAAGGGAAGAATAAAAAAATTTTTAACTCAAAATCTTACAGAAAATGAATGTTGAAAATTATCTTTACATGTAATTGAAAAAAATAAACCACTACTGAAGGGGGAAAAAGAGATGTTGCAAAAGTGAAAACAAGCAGCCTTGGCAACAGATGGAATATGGGGGTGAAGACAAGGGAAAAAATACTTAAGGATGACACCTAGGGTGTGAGCTTGGGGGATTGGGAGGATGATACTACCCTTAAAAGTAACACGGAAGTTTGGAGGAGAGATGGGTTTAGGGGGCAAGATAATGAGTTCAGTTTTTGACATGATGAGTTTAAGATGTCTACAAAACATCTTTGAAATGTAAGACTGGAAGTCAGAAGAGAGAGTCAGGGCAGGATAGGCAGATTTGAGAATCATCAAGGAAATAATATAGAGGGGAGAATACTCAGGCCAGAGCTCAGTGGGACATTTATGGTTTGTGCATATCCCCTGGATGAAGATCCAGGAAAGAAGACTGAGAATCAGGTAAGAGGAGAACCAGAATCTTATCCCAAAAATCTAGAGAAAAGTCAGTATTCAAGGAAAATTTGTTGATCAATTGTGTTAAAGGCTGCAAAGAGGTCAGGGAGAATGGAACTGAGAAAAGGCCAGTGAGAATGGTTTTTATGATTTTCTCCACCTCCTTTCAGTAGAACATGTGTAGGAGAAAAGGCAGAGGATGGTGGGAGTAATCCAAAACTGAGTGCAGTTGGTGAGATTATAATGGACTCAAGGACTCAAGAGGTAGGGTTGAACTGTTTCACCAAAGAATGAAGAGGAGGAAAAGAGGAGCAAGTGGCCTGATGGGGCAGGGAAATTATGGTGTGGACAGAGTTCAGTATGGAAAGGGAGAGGGAGAAAGCCAACAGATTATGGTGAGATAAGGGAATGTTAGAACATGAAAGGGGTGATGGCAAATCAAGGGAATGACCATTTTAGTGTTTTTCTGAGGTGGAGATAGAGGATTAGATCATAGGAAGTAAGTAGGTTAAGGAACCGGATGGTTAGGCTGTTTGAAAGTCAAAAAGTATATTGAAGTCTCTTGGTATGAGGGCAGGAGTTGGGGAGGAGAGAAAGATTGTAAGTCAGGTACTGAACTCATTAAGGAAAGAAGTGGGAAAGTGTCCGAGATATCCATTGAGGAGTTACCAAGAAATTTACTGGAAGATGTGGTTTGTAGGGCTGTAAGAGGGAAATATACTGAATGATGGAGTTGGATGGGATCCTGAAAGTGACAAAGAGGAGCAAGGAGTTTTCTGACTGTCCTACTTTGATCAGTAAGCCAAAGGGAAGGAGTGAAGGTGCAGCTAACATTGGAAAAAGGCTTTATCATCCAGCAGAAGTTAAGTCTCTGTGAATGCTGTAATATAGGAGAAATGGGAAAGAAAAAGATTTAATAAGATTGAAGATAGGAAAGTGTATTGCCTGTGAACAGGCCTTCCAGAGGGCATGCTGGAAAGGAAGGATGATATTTGGTTGGGAATTTGTGTGGGAGAGTTGTGGAGAGTTGAGGAAGATGGGAATAAAGAATTGGGTGATAAGGGATAGGAAATGGGATTCACTTGATGACTTACATGAGTTGAGAATCACGGGGTTGTAAGATGTATAATTAATATAAATATGTTCATTATTGATTAAAAGGTGTCATTCCTCTCCCAAAGTATGCTCAATATCAGTCATGAAACATGATCAGCTGAGATAGAAGAGAAATGGTCAGATGGGACAGACTCTTCCACCTCCCCTCTTTTCCTCCAAGGCTGGAAACTAAACATGAGAAGGTACCGCAAAAGGTGGAAATCAAACTTGTTCATCAGAAGTTCTGCTCTCTCTCAACTTTCTCTTTCCTTTTTCCTCATATTCTATTGCAGAACTCTAAAAGCTTCATACTGTATTAGCTAGCAAAAATATGGTAGTTGATTTTATATAAGATCATATATTAAGAGCTAGAAGGGCCCTGAGATGTCGAATCCAAACACATTTTACAGAGAAGAGACTCAGAGGACTTAAATCAATCGCCAGAGAACTAAGTAGCATTGTGAATAGAAAGAGGATGAACATGGAATCTGGGACAGCTGTTAAATACTGTTTCTACACTTAGTGGCTGTGTGACCCTTGGCAAGTAAGGTGGCTTCTAATTTCCTCAGCTTCCAGGGATGTTATGAGGATGCTAGCTATTATTATTATTATTATTGTGCCAAGACACAGAGATAGTAAGCAGCAAAGCCAGCATTTAAATACATCTTTTCTGACTTTAAATTCAACCTTCTTTGCATTGAACCATGGAAGAACTCTAATGCCTGCCGCTTGAAGCATTCTACAGAATTTCATAGCTAAAGTGTTAGCATTGGTTTTAAATTTAGTCAATTCAATATTTGTGAGGGCAGAACTATAAAGCAATTCAACACCCAGTGAAGCTTTTTGCCCTTCCTGGTCAACTATGAGAAAAAAAGATCAAAAGTTTCTTTTGCTGTGTATAAAAATTTTGCAATTTTTCCCTACTTCATTTTTCTTATTGTCTCTTTCATGGAAATGAAATGGAAATGTTCAATTCTTCTGCAATTGATTTAATCTAAGTGAGATTCCCTTCAGCTATGGGTTCACATAATATTCTCAACAAAGATCTCTTTCATCTAACTTGGATTTTTTAGGTTGGCGAGACTAATATCCTAAGACTTCAATGCTAGACTAATTTCACTGGCAGAATTTCATTCTATCTTACCAGTGCACACAAAAACCAAAAATTTATTTGGTGGAGAAAACTTTAAACCAAAGAAATCCTTTTTGGATTTGCCAAGATATTGCCAACAGTATTGTCTAACACCTTAGCTGTTCTGCTACTGGTAAGCCTAAGAATCTCTGAAGCTTTTGTTTGGAAAAACCAACATATTCTAAAAGCTGTCTGTGCATGTTAACATTTCCCAGAAGCTGGTAAAACTTGAAAAAAATGTAAAAAGATTTTGTTCTGTTCCTCCAACTGCAAGAGCTGCATTATTCAAAAAAGCTCAATTGATGCCTTGGAGATTAAGAGTACTGCAGACATATGTTACAGATTTGGCAAATATATTGTGAAGCATGTTTTCTTGATTTGCTTGAAATTTTTTCTGCATTGTTATACCCTTAACTTCTTACATTTTAATGTAATTTTTATTCAATTCACAATTGATAGAGAATTTGTGATTCCAAACCCTTTTATTCTTTTCATGAGCATGAATGTATTCCATATTATTCTATTTCTTCCTAACAATAATACTGTCACAACATAATAGGAAAGCCAGAATTTATACAATATATACTATGTGCCAGGTACTGTGCTAAGCGCTTTACAAATATTTCATTTGATCCTCACAACAGCTCTGAGACATAGATATTATTATTAATGTCATTTTGCAGTTGAGAAAACTGAAGCAAACAGGATAATCAGGGTAAATGAGTGACCCAAAGTCATAGTGTGTCTAATTTGAACTCAGGTCTCTCTAAGTGAGACATTTCAAAGAAAATAAAAATCTATTTCCAATACATCATCTATGTCTTAACGAAGTTTCCATTGGAATGTTACTTGCAAAACTATATAGTCTGCAAAGCAATAGCCATCACACCCTGGTTTGCTTTGAAGAGGTATCTTTATCTTGAAATTCAACTCATTTATTTGCCCAGGATGGAGGACCTTTTAAGTTTACTGGAACATTAGGATATGGAGCTATTCATAGATGACTGGCTGTTGATTGAGCCAATCAGACCTGCATGTGTTAAGTCCTTTCACAGGGGTGATTCATTTTCAAAGTCTATGTAATAATACACATGGACTCCTTTTTTAAGGGATATTTGTGATTAACCATTTCTGCCACACTGTAATATCTTTACTTCCTCTTATTCCTTCATTTTCTCCCCTTACCTATTATTTTATTCCCCCAGAGAAAATTCTGACAACAGACTAAATTAATTTGCATGAAATATTACATACCCAGAAGAAATATAATCTCATATCATATTATTTCCCTCTAATTTACCTTGTAGATTATCCAGAATGCAAAAAATTGTGAGAGAAAACAGCCCTATCCTGATTTAGCATTCCCTCTCAATTCACTTTCATAAGAGTTAATGATCAAGGATATCATTATTTGATAGACAGTAATGAGCATTTAGATCATTTCCTGTGACCCAATATTCCTGACAATAATGATGGAAGACAAGCAATGGCATATTAAACCAGTGGTAGATATGTTTTAAAAGGTGCCTTCCTTCCACCCTAATTGCTTGGATTTTGAAGATGAAGAAAATGCAGAGCTGCATTATTTGTACATATGAATATTTTAATTACCCTAATTCCTCCTAAAAAAAAAAAAAAAGAAAGAAAACCACACTGCATTTCTGACTAAACTATCACCTCAAGTGCACTACATTTTGCTGAATGGAATTGAACTTTTCTCTCCCCATAAAAATACATAGAAACAAAGTATAACAGTATATGCTTTGAATCTGACCATTTTTATTGAAAATTTTATTGAAAAGTATTCAATAAAATGAGATTATAGATCTGTTTTTCTTCATTTTGCTCTGGTTTAGAATATGTTATGATAATGAAACTTCATTATTCATATATGATGATTTATCACAAAAATACATGAATATCACAGAGTTGAGCAATTTTCTGGCATTGAAAATATTTTTAAAGTATATTTTGTTGTACTCCTTGCATGTGTTGTACCCACTACATGTTGTTATTGTTCAGTCATTTCAGTCATGTCTGATTCTACATGTCTCCATTTGGGATTTTCTTGGCAGAAATACAGTAGTAGTTTGCCATTTCTTTCTCCAATTTATTTTTGCAAGTCAGAAAATTAAAGCAAACAGGATTAAGGGACTTGCCCATAGTCACACAGCTGTCAAATGTCAAATGTCAAACCCAGGTTTGAACTCGGGTCTTCCTGACTCCAGATTCAGCTCTTTTTTTACTGCACCACTTAGCTGCCTTACCTCTGGTATCTGGTCCACTAGAAAAAGCTCTTCTTTGCTATTGTCTTCTGTGCCAAAAATAATGAAGTTTTTGGACTGGAGGATTTGAACAAAATTGGCAGATGGGAAACTAATACTCAATATAAACCAGGAGCTAGTCCTAAGAGAACACCTGATGAATTCAAGTCATCTAGCGCAGATGAGTTATATCCCTTAAATATTGAAGAACCTGGAAGATGTATAATTGCTGAGTCATTGAAAGTGATATTTCAAAGATAAAAACTTTGGAGAAATATCTCAGAAGAGGGGCATTATATTCCAATTTTCAAAAATGGGAAGAGAATGGAGTCTGTAAACTATACAGCCAACTGACGTTGACTGATTTCTGACAAGATCCTGGATTATTAAAGAAATTGTTGAAATATGTATCTAGAAAACAAAGTGGCAGCCCCCAAAGACCCAGTAATATTTCATCAAGGGCCATTTTCCCTTATTTCCTCTTGGGAAAGGGCTATTAGATTAGTAGACCCAAAAAGTGCCATAAACTTTAGCTAACCTGGATTTAAACATAACATTTTATAAGGTATCTCATGTTATTCTTATGGAAAAGATGGAGAAATGTGAGCTATATAAGCCATACAAAGATAGAACCTGACATAAGAGTAGTCATCTAAATTTGGAAGGAAGTGTTTAGGAAGGTGGCCTAGGTCTCTGTGACTGTATTTATGCCATTTAACATTTTTATCATTGACTTGGAAAAAAAGCATAGAAAACATTCTTGTTACATTTACAGATAAACACAGAGCTGGAAGAGATAACCAATGTGGTCAATGACAGGTCGAAAAAGATTTCGATAAGCCAGAATTTCAGGCTGAATAAAGATGGATGGAGTGTAAAAAAGGATAAAACTAAGGTCTGATGTTTGACTTCAAGAAATCCCCTTCACAAGCACAAATAGGAGAGAAATTTAGTTAGCCAGAAGCTTATATGAAAAAAGGAGAATAAAGGATTGCAAGCTTATATAAATCAATAATATAAAAAGTTATATTGGAACACAGAGTTTGACAAGTAAGCTTCAATTTAAGAAGGGCATTGATAATCTAGAAAGCATATAGAGATAGTGAAGGGCTTGAAGACCATGCTATACAAAGATTGAAGGAAAATATGACATTTAATCTAAAGATGATGTAGGGACTATGTTCAATTTTTTCATGATTCTTTGGGCTATACTGCCTATGGAATTTTCTTGGTAAAGGTTCTGAAGTGGTTTACCATTGAATTAAGTCAATCACAGGTTAAGTGCTTTAGGTAGAGTCACAACTATTACGGATCTGAAGCTGTATTTGAAGTCAGACTTTCCTGACTCTGGGTACAGCCCCCTCTTCACTGAGCTATCCACAGCTGCCCATGGAATGATAACTAGTTTTCAAATATCTGAAGTACTCTCATATGGAAAAGATGGCTCAAGAAAATTTATTCTGCATTGCAGAATTACTGGGAGGATATTGGGAGGAAGTTTCAAAGAGGCAAATTTAGGTCTACTGCCAGAATAAATTTCTTCCCACTTTTCTTATGCAAAGAATGAATCATAATTTATTTTGGTATCTTAACATAAGAATCACTTCTGGTGTATAGGTTGAACCAGATAATTAAGGTCACTTTGAACTTTGAACTCTGAAATTCTGAGATTCTGTGAGACTTTGGGAAAGCTGCTTAATTTCACCGGGCTTTCTTCACTCCTTCATCTATTAAATGAAAGTTGGATTGTCTGAGGCCTCTTTATCCAAGAATCCTATTATCCTGTATTTTAAGTGGATGGCAGCCTACCTATCACTGCTGATTCTGCCAGAGAATTGTTTGATGCAGTAATGTTGCATTTTTTACTCAGTCTTCTGGAAGAGGAAAAAAGGACAACCTTGTACAGTTATGGAATTTGTTGCACACATCCTCCCCATCGCACTCTTCCCCCAAAAATCTGTCAGGTGAGAGACTCATTTTAGAACTCACAAAATCACTACACAAATTTGCTGACAAAGAGAGCTATTTAATAGGGCTCACTATAAAAGGTCTTTAGGTTCAATGGAAAGGATGATAAGCCTGGATACAGGAAAACCTGAGTTCAAATTTTATCTTAGAAATTTAGCAGTTGTATCCATCTTTGGACAAGGTCCAGTGACTGATTAAGTGACTGGACAAATCACTTAAGAAAACTCCTCCAACTATAAAATAAGGATATAATAGCCCCAACCTCCCCAGGGTTGTTATAAGGATTAAATGTGATAATTTTTGTATTAAAGATTTTAATTTCCAAAACTTATGCATGGGCAATTTTTCAATTAACCCTTTCAAAATCTTGTGTTCCAATTTTTCCCATCTTCTCCCCACTCCTTCGCCTGGATGGCAAATAATCCAATATATGTGAAACATGGTAAAATACATGTTGAATCCAAAATATCATGCATACTTATACAATTATCTTGTTGCAAAAGAAAAATCAAATAAAATGAGGAAAATAAAATGCAAGCAAACAACAACAAAAAGTGAAAATGCTATATTGTGATCCACACTCTGTTCCCCACAGTCTTCCCTCTGGTTGTAGATGACTTTCTTCATCACAAGAACTGGCCTGGATCATCTCATTCATCAAAATCAATCATTATATAATCTCGTTGCCATGTATAATGATCTCCTGGTTCTTCTTATTTCACTTAGCATCAATTCATGTAAATATCTCTAGGACTTTCTGAAATCATCCTCCTGATCATTTCTTATTAAATTCATATACCATAATTTATTCATCCACTCTCCAATTGATGGGTCAGTTTCTCAGTTTCCAGTTTCTTGCCACTATAAAAAGGGCTGTCGCAAACATTTTTGCATGTGTGGATGAAAAGGCTTTTTAAAGTGCTTAAGAGGACAATGCCTATAACATAAGTAGGTTCTTAATAAACTTTTTTCTTTATCAGTAAATATACTATAAATGAAGTTTTAGCTCAGTGGTATACAGATAAATCAAAAACTATACATATAACATAGGATAAAAAAATGTAATGATAATTCTAAAGATAAAAAGCTCACAATTATTTCTGTAAAGAGAAATACAAATAATTAAACTCTCCTAAGTTCAGTTGGCTATTCCAGAACAGGAGGCTATCATATAGATTTCCCAACTCCTAAAGTAAGAAATAAAAAGAGTGAGATCAAATCAAGTCAACAAGGATTTATTAAGTTCGTTCTGTGTCAGACACTTACTAAGCAGGGGAAAGGCAAAAGTAGTCCTTACCCTCAAGGAGCTTACAATCCAATGTGGGAACATCATGCAACCAACTATGTACAAACAAGGAGTAAATTGGAAATGATCTCAGAGGGAAGACACTTAAAAGGTAAGAAAGGCAACATTATGGAGCCAAATTTTTTAAGCCCAAGAGATTTTATTAAAGCTTAAAACTAAGCTTTCAGGATACTCTCTATCTGATGTTAGAGACAATAAGGAGCTACTGGAGTTTATTGCATAAGGGAGTGATAGTCAGATCTAGATTTTAAGAAGATGAATTGGATGGCCTGTACTGGAGTGGAAGAAGGGAGACCAACATATTGTAAAAGTTCAGTGTGAGGGGCCCATATCAGAGTGGTAAATAGTATCAGAGAAGAGAAAGGGTTTACCTGAGAAATGTGAAGGTAGAATTGACAGGACTTGGTAACTGATTAGATGTGATAAGAATGAGGAATTAAGTGACATCTAAGTTGTAAGACTGAATGCCCTCAAAAATAATTGGAAAACTCCTGTTTTCGTCTGCTTTCATTTTTGTTTTCCTTCTCAGGTTATTTTTATCTTATTTCTAAATCCGATTTTTCTTGTGCAGCAAAATAACTGTATGGATATGTATACATATATTGTATTTAACATATATTTAACATATTTAACATGTTTTGGACTATCTGCCATCTGGGGGGGGAGGGGAAGGAGGAGAAAAGTTGGAACAGAAGGTTTTGCAAGGGTTTAATGCTGAAAAATTACCCTTGCGTATGTTTTATAAGTAAAAAGTTATAATTTTAAAAAAAAGAAACAAGTAATTAGAAAGCTTTGAAGGAGAGTGAGTGTGGGGAGGGGAAGATGATGAACTCAGTTCTGAACATGTTGAGTTTGAGATATCTATACAATATCCAATTCAAGCAGCTGGAAATGGGAGGCTGGAGGTGAATGGAAAGATTAGAACTAAAGTAGATTTGAAAATCATCAGCTTGTTCAATGGTTTAGTCATGTCTGACTCTTCATGACACTATTTGGGGTTTTCTTAGCAAAGATTTCTTGGAGTGATTTGTCATTTCCTCCTCCAGCTTCATTTTACAGATAAGCAAACCGAGACAAAGTTAAGTGACTTGTCCAGGGATACAGCTAGTAAGCGTCTGAGACTGGCATTTGGACTCAGGCCTTCCTAACCCCAGGCTTGGCACTCTATCTACTACACAACCTAGTGTTGACCCTCCCCAATAAGTAGAGCTGTGCAAAAATGAGCTGCCTGAAGAGGCATTTGAAGATCTTCAAACAGAGGCTTGGGTTATCATTTAAGTTATTAAGTGAGAGAGGGGATGTCAATAGTTGACACCT
This sequence comes from Sminthopsis crassicaudata, assembly GCF_048593235.1. Classification (NCBI taxonomy): domain Eukaryota; kingdom Metazoa; phylum Chordata; class Mammalia; order Dasyuromorphia; family Dasyuridae; genus Sminthopsis; species Sminthopsis crassicaudata. The sequence continues at coordinate 475,287,287 of NC_133619.1, forward strand.
TGTTGATCAATGAAGTACCTTCCTACTCTAAATTTGTGATTCTTTGATACTATCCAATATGTGTGTATGTACATTTTGATACTTTCCATGACTCTGAAGCCATTAAAGCCAGGGAAGCTATATATATGGTCATCATTATTAAAGATGTGACTGGATTTCTATTTAGGTATGGCTTTTTGTACTGCCCTACTTCCAAATGGAGATGAAATGTTCTAAGGGAAAAAAAAAGAAAAAAGAAAAAAAAAAAAGAAATGTTCTAAGGAAGCAAATTGTGTGAGTCAAAGGCACACTTTTCAAATGCATGTCAATACCTTTAGTTTCAGATTCCTCTGTCTAAATGCTTTCTGAGGTACAACATTCCTTTACCAAGCTTATTAATGCTCACCACTGGTATCTAGATAAACTTCTGCAGAATAGCATGCTTCTAATGAGGCTATGTACATCTGGCCAACATTTTTGAGGCTACCTGACACATACATGTATTTTCACATGCATCTTTTTTGCTGCACCAAAATTTGTACCAAATAAGAATCATTGCCTCCTTTTAAAAACAAGGTGACCAGTCTGTAATTTTACCAAAGATAAAAACTAGAAGCTTTTCTAGGCGATTTTAAAATTTGATGAGTTGTTAAATTCATTATTGCATTAGTATTTATTAAACCCTCTACTAAATGTAAGGCATTGTGTGTTGGTTGCTAAAGATTAAAAGATTTTACATTTCAAATTATGGGGAAAAGGAATATAACCTGAAGAAAAATAAGTATAATATAAATTGGAGAAAGGATGGCAGGGACAAAGAAAGATATAAAAAAGTACTTTAAGACAATCTGAAGAAAGAGAGAAAGCTTTCAGCTAAAGGAAATCAAAGATTTTTTGCAGTGGTTGCACCTGAGGTGAGCGTTGATGGAAGGGAAGAGTTGTAAAAGGCAGGGATGTGGAGGAATTCCAGGAATGTGGAGACCTGCACAAATGTACAGGGCATCCGAGATGTTATATTAAATTTGGGGGAAAGTTTGTATTTTATTCTAAAGGCAATACAGAGCTCCTGAAGGTTTTTGAGGAAGTGACACATGAAGAATTTATGAAAAACACAAGAACAGTAAGACAACACATTTAAATTAGCAACTATCTTATTATTTTTCAATACTGACAGAAGTATGAATTTATTCATTAAGTACTGGATTGATGTCCATACACATTGGCTAAGCTTATTTATTATGCTTGTTGCCACTCCTGTTGTAATTTTCATTAATAAAATTCTGAAGAAGTTTTCTTTCTGGAAATAAGGGGAGAAAAGTTTTGTTTAATAAATGCTAAAGCAAGAGTAGAATAGAAGCAATTTATACCATTGTTCTTTATACCATTGTTTTAAACAAAATTGAGTATGCTAGGGAATATAACACTAACACAGTAATCATACAAGTAGAGAACAAACATGTCTTGGGCTATGATCCTTACTTAAATAAGAGGATATAATTATTTATTGATTGGCAAGACTAAACTTAATATTTAGAAGATCAGATTAGACTATATGGATACAAATCTATTTTCACTTACACTCTGCAGAGGAAAAAATATTTTGCCCAAAATGCTAGCTTAATAAACTCTTTTCCTCCTCTTAAAAAACAAAAAAACAGGTAAAGAAAAACATACAAACCATTTTTCATTATAAAAAATGATTATTATATTTCAATTTAAAACTGCATATTTGCTCACAATTGATTAAAAGTAGATGCCATCAACAATTAACCACATCACAGAAAGGAGCTCCTTCTAAAAATAATAGCAATTATCTAGTATTTATATATTGCACTTTAAGATTCCAGTATACTGTACATATGTTACCTTATTTGATCTTTAATATAACCTTGTGGACCTCTAAGATTGGATAAGATGACAGGAAAAGATAATGATAAATGTTGGAGGGATATGGGAAAACTGGGATACTAATACATTGTTCATGGAGTTGTGAACTGATCCAACCATTCTGGAGAGCAGTTTGGAACTAAGCAGAAAGGACTATTAAACTGCATAACCTTTGATCCAGTAGTCTCTTTACTACATCTGTATCCCAAAAAGATCTTTAAAAAGGGGAGAGGAACCCTCATGTACAAAATTGTTTGTAACAGCCTTTTTGTACTAGGCAAAAAACTGGAAACTGAGTGTCCATCAACTGGGGAATGATTGAATGTCATGGAATATTATTATTCTACAAGAAATGGTCAAGCAGGATGATTTCAGAAAGGCTTGAAGTGATTTACATGAACTAATACTAAGTGACTAATATTAAGTGAAGTAAGTAGAACCAAGAGAACATTGTATATAGCAAACAAGATTATGGGATCATCAACTATGATGAACTTGGCTCTTTTTAACAATGAGGTGATTCAGGCCAATTCCAATAGATTTGTGAGGGAGAAAGCCATCTGCATCCAGAGAAAGGACTATGGGGACTGAATGTGGATCATGACACAATAATTTCAGCTTTTTTGCTGTTATTTGCCTTTTTTTCTTTTTCTTTTCTTTTTTGATCTGATTTTTCTTGTGCAGCAAGATAAATGTGGAAATATGTATATAAGAATTGCATATGTTTAACATACTGAATTACTTGCTGTCTAGGGGAAAGGGTGGGAGAAAGGAAGGGAGAAACATTTAGAACACAATATTTTGCAAAGGTGAATGTTGAAAGCTATCTTTGTATATATTTTAAAGATAAAAAGTTATTATTTTTTAAATGACCTTGTGAAATAGGAGCTATTAACTATTTAGATTGATGATGATGATGATGATGATGATGATGATGATGATGATGATGATGATGATTTTACAGGAAACTAAAGTTGAGTGTGATTTGATAGTCAAGATCAGGATCACATTTCAGCAAGAGAATTCTGGTCTTCCTAATTCCAAATCTAACATTCACACCCACTGTGCTTATTTAATCTGTTTTATAAAGTTAACTATGAATAGTAAAAGTCAGTTATTTAGCATGTTTTATCATCTCATTGGTAGATTAAAAAAAGTTCTCTAGTCTTTCTTACAATTTGTTCCTGCTTCAAATACCAACTCCCCTCTCTCCTTCCTCTTTCTGAAATCTTTTATGCCTGGAAACCTCATCTGTTATAAATAGTACTTGACTACCTGAGACATCAGAGATGTGAATCAGTCAGAAGTATCTGAATGAGACTCTTCTACCCTTCCCTACAAAACCCCTTTAAAATATTTTCCCATTACATGTGAAAACAATTTTAACATTATTTTTAAAACTTAAAAAGTTCCAGATTCTTTCCCTTCAAACCTCCCCACCCCTCCTTTATTTAGAAGGCAAACAATTCTGTATAGGTATGTAGTCATGCAAGGCACTTCCATAAAATCATGTTGTGAAAAAAATCATAGACAAAATAAATTAAATAAAGTAAAAAAAATATGCTTCTGTATTCATATGTATTCTTTCTCTGGGTATGGATAGTTTTGGTTTTTTTCACATAAGTCCCTCAAAGTTGCCTTAGAGATGGTTGTAATGCAGAGAATAACTAAGGCATTCACAGCTGATCGTTTTACAATTTTTGCTATTATTTTGTACATACAATACATTTCACTTTGCATCAGCTCATAGAAGTCTTTCCTGGTTTTTCTGAGAGCATCATGCTCATCATTTCTTTTAATACAATGATATTACATCTAATTATACAGCACAATTCTTTGACACTTGAATCCTTTTTATTAGGGGATTGCTCCCAAAAGTGAGCTGCTCTCTACTGTCAAATTATATGAATTGATCCTACCAAAAGAGAGCAGCTTATGGACCTAGTATGTGTGTATTGGAGGAAAGAGGGTAAGGATATTAGAGGGAAATCAGTCTTGGAAGTGATAGTTCAAGTTTCCAGGATAAGAAGTTAACATTCTACATTGCTGGAGGAGACAGACTCCCGGTCTCCCTCCCCTCTCAGTGATTAGGAGATGAGGACAGACAGCTGAAACTCTCAGACCACATCAATGGACAGCAAATGAACCTCTTTCATATCATGATATAGCCTTTCTTTGATGTTCCTGCCTTTCCTCCAACGTTCCTATTCTTGGATGTCCACTTAAGTCTCAAAGCCTTCCCTTGGAGGAGGTTAAAACACTCAGATAATAGAAGTCTATTGCTCTGACCCTTTTGCAGACGTCTCTGTATCTCCCTATTCTCTGCTCCCTACCTCTCACCCCTCACCCCCACCCCCCAAATGGACTTAAGAGATCCAGTTTTTATACTTTGAAGAAAATAGCTTTCTAGCTCTAAAATAAAGCTGAAGGAAATGAACAACATAAAGAGTTTAAAGCAAACAAGCTGGGTCCAATGTAGCTTATAGGTCTACAGTTTTCTTATGAAGCTGTCAAATCCTGGCAGGAAAGAGAGCCATCAACTATCTGAATGCCCAGACAACTGGATCCAGACTCTTCTTGACTTTGAGTAAGACAACACTTGTGCTTCTTAGCAACCTTAGTCTGAACTTGGGGAGGAGAACAAAGCTCTTTCTCCATTGGTCTGAATATCTCTTGCCTTAATCCCATTCTTTTGTGATGATTCACTCATTCTGCTATGCTCTTTCCATCTCTCCTTGCTCCACTTATCTTATCCCTCCTTCTTGTCATCTTCCCTCTTCCTTCACTTTCAGCTGCATTCTCAACATTCAGGGAGTGCATATATAGGCTCCCGTTTTTGTTCCAATAAAAGGAAATCCTGAGATATAACTCCAAAGAAAAGATTTACAGGTATGTGAATAAAAGGAGAAAGCTAGAGGAATAGTAGCTGATTTTTTCCTATTTGAGAAATGGGAATGGTTTTAGGAAAGACTATGGTTTTTAGGGATTTTAATGTTGTTGTTCAGTCATTTGTCATGTCTGACTCTTTATGATCCCATTTGGGATTTCCTTGATAGAAATACTGGAGTTGTTTGCCATTTTCTTCTCCAGCTCATTTTACAGATAAGAAAATTGAGGTAAACAGAATTAAATGACTTGCCCCAAGTCACACAGGTAGTAAATGTTAAGAAGCTGGATTTGAAATCAGTAAGATGTCTTTCTGACTCTAGATTTGTATAATTTTTACCCTTTATACTCAGTGCCTAACATAGTTCTAAGTGCGTAATAAATACCTAATTGATACACCATTTTAAAAGGCATTAGAAGGCGGCCAGAAAAATGAAAATGATCATATAACTAAATTCTTATATGGAGACATTATGATTAGGTCCTCTCTTTCAAGGGAAATATCAGTTCAGAGAATAGAGCATAACAAAGTGGTGGTGGTTATTATTTGCCCTTCATTCTCAAAGGGGACCATGACATGCACATGAATTAGATATAAGTGACAGAGGGCTGTGCAATTCACCTGCCTCACCTTCCCCTCAAGAGCCATCTAGGACCAGTGACCAGAAACAGATTTAGAACAACTGGATGATCCTGGATGCAATGGAAGACCTTGGCCTTTTAAGAGACCGAGGTCACATCTGGTAGCAACTGAGGCAAAGAATCTCCTCTTTATTCAAGTCAAAAAATGTTAAATAATAAATCTGGGAAGGGAAGACCCTCAGGGTTTCTGGTCAAAAATCACCTCTCTCATGTCATGGTCCTACTTTGAGAGCAAAAGGCATAGCAAGCTAGGATGATGGAGATTGGCCACTAAGTGGGATAGTTCTATTTGACAAAGACCCATTGGGTTGCATTTTACCAAGGGACCAAATTGTGTCCTAGTTTGTTTTTCAACTTACCATCCTCTGGAACTCTTTCAAGATATTTCTTGATTTCATTTTCATTGAGAGAATTCAAAAGCATTGCCAAATCTAAGCTTTCCTTTCCATAATGCCTCTCATATGTACTCTGTGTCTTTGAAAGTTCTTGGTTCCAAATGTGATTAAGCAGAATGGAAGGAACTATGAAGACAAAGGAGAAAAAAATCAAAGAGAAGAAAGCTTGTTGGGTAAGCAAAGAATCGCAACTATTAACATTGTACTGAAAGTCTTAGTTCCTCATGATGAGCTGAATCTGCATCTTCAATCACGTGAGGAATTAAGTTAACATTTTAAATGAAACCTCTTTAAGTAACTAAGCCAGGAAAATTGGAAGGGCACAGAGCCACAAAATTATTGGTTTTCTTTTTGGAGGAGAAATGATGGGAAATACAGGTTTGAGTTTCCACTCACAGGAGTGCAATCAGGAAAGTAAATGAGTATAGTATATTGGAAGCTTGGGGAAAGGTTCAGGGAAGACTAGGGCCTGCTGGTGTGATACTACATTACTATAGTCATTGATTATTGTGCCTTGTGAATTTAGCCTATTCTGACAGTGGTATCTTTAAAAGGGAGTGTGAGGCTGACAACTTCATGCAACTCTGCCTCACTTAAAATTCAGTTTATACAAGAATCAAAAAAAAAAAAAAAGAGTAGAGGCAATGTTTTTACATGTAATCAGAAAAAATATGAAAATTTTCCAAAAAATTATTAGAAAATAAAAAGGACTGCTTCATTTTTGTCTCTGTATCCTTAGTACCTAACACAGTGTCTGGACCTTAAGATGACACTTTATAAATACTCACTACTGATTCAAATTGTGTTCTGAAGATAAGAATTTGGTTCCCCGTTTAACTTTTTTTTTTAAGCATATTTATGACTTCTAGAGCATTTTATTTTTTGCATCTCAGCTTCTTTATCTGTAAATCATGAGGTTTAAAATATCTTGAAATAAGGTATATAAGAACTCTTTCTAAGTAGCTTGGTTTTTGGAAGGTGCTTTCTTTGGTTCTTCTATTAGAATAAGGTAGTGTCTACAGATCTGGAAATTCATTTCAAACAAAGCAATGGTGTCACACTATGAAGATTTGTCTGGTTCTCCTTCTGGCTTTCATGGAGAGAAACTTGTAGAAAACTGTGTGAAGAGACAACCACAACTTTCTTTGACCAAGAAGAGTAATGAAATTGTATAAGTCGTTTGGAATGATTTTCTCTAGTGAAGGAGAGTAGAAATTGAATTTGAGAAAGAGAAATTAAAGAAATAATCTCTTCAACCAGATAATTCAATAGACCATTGACAGAAATAAGAAAGGGATGAAGAGTTTGGGAAACTAGAATGGGGTCACCCAAGTCATGATAGGGTGCCTCATTCATCCAGCCAACTGATTAACTGCTTTACCCAAAAAAAACAAAAACCTACAACTGATAATTTCTTGAATGTTCTTAGTGATGATTTTATCCTTAAAAAGGTAGAGGAAACCCCCCCCAAAAAAATGGAAATTCTATTCTGAACCTGATTCTCACTAACAGAAAGTGGCTGAATTTAGAATTAAAGCCTAATTTCACAAGATTAAGGTTGCTTATGTCTCAGTAGTGTTTAAGCAGTGAAATATACTTTTTTTAACTGCATAGTGGTCCTATTGACTTGAAGAGATACTTAACACTGTCTTCCTCTAGTTTCTGCTTCCTGTCTCTTCCCATAAAGGCTCCAAAGTGAGTAAGAGCTTTTAAATACTTGGTAAAGATATACAAAAACAGGTACACAATCAAGCTGTATTAGAGCTCACACATTTGATTCCTATTCCCCATCCCACCTCACCATGAAAGGCAGTTTTAATCATGATGTCTTTCAGTGGTTTTCGTTGGGAAAGTTCTTACAGAACTGAGAAGATAAGCCCACAATACTAAACTAGGAAGATAAGCCTATAATACTATTATAAATATCAAATCTATACTTACCAGTTCCACAAGCTGCAGCAATTGGTACTGTTGCATTAGATCCATATTTGACATTCAAGTCTCGTAATTCAGGTATCTTCAATGGGACTTGGAAATTACGCCTGAACTCAGTTTCTAGACGCTGAGGAATTAACTTTTTCCAATCAAGAGGCCCTTGTATAGTTGGTTTCTTTACTAAAAAGAATGGAAAATAACAAATGTTGTCTATTAGCTTAATGGAATTCACATTTTAAGTTAATTTTCTCTTCCTCGAACTATTTTCTATGCCAAAATATACTTCTCATATCTAGAGATAAAGCAAACATACTGATTTACAAATACAATATGACCTGGAATCAATCTGGAGCAGCTAAGTGGCACAGTGTGCCACAGAGTGCCAAATCTGGAGTCAGGAAGACTCATTTACCTGTGTTTAAATCTGCCCTCAGATTTGATCCTGTGTGATCCTGGGCAAGTCACTTAATGCTGTTTACCTCAGTTTCCTCATCTGTAACATGAGCTGGAGATGGAAACACGAAACTAGTCAAGTTCATCTTTGAAAGGAAACCCCAAATGGGTCCACAAAGAGTCAAACATGAGTAAAATGGCCAAACAACAAGAAGCAGCAATCTGCTCATTTATTTGAAACATGGGAGTCTGAGGGCTGATTGACTTGATTAGTTAGGATCATGGTCAGGCTGAGGTAATGGACTTAGTGTCAGTTAGTTCTTTTGCTCTACTATATGATTCTAAATGGCAGTCTTCAGGATGGACAGTTATATACTGCAAGTGTCTGCTATTGCTCAAAAACTAGAGTTTTCTCTCATTAGGAAAAAATTTTGTATAGTCACATCAAAGCCAGGAAAGTTGTTTGTTAGGTATATTTACATATGGATATTATAGAACAAAAATTTTGAAAGTGATGGCTTCATAGCCAACTTTTCCTTTTTTATCCTAGTCTTCCGCTTCCCCTTTCTTTTGCATAGGAGATCTAGAAATTTGAAAGGGGAACTGTAATTCCTTAAATCCACACAGCCATTTGTAGCTTTTGCATTTCTTTGTATTCCTAGCGTTAAACACACAGGTGCTTAATGAATGCTTACAAACATTTGGCATTTAGTCTTAGGGCGTCACAAAAAATGGTTAAAAGGAAAGACACTGACAATTAGAAATTAACTAGAATTAAAAATGTCTTCCTATCCTTAAATCAGACAGAATCTTAAGGCAGGAACTTGGATTCTATGAGCAAGAGGAAATCAATTCAAAAGCCAGATTACAGATCATTAGAGGTTAAATCAGCTGGTTAGTTGATCTGTCTTCCCAGTTAGCTTAAACCACTGGACTAAAACTTTGGAAGTTGTCAAAATCCTGCCAGGCTCAGATGCTTCTCTGAGCAAAAAGCTGAGCAGTATAACAAATCCACCAGATGACATTAGAAGTGTCAGAAATATGAGTTGCTCTTCCACATGTGTCCTTATGCACAATCCCTATACATGTTCACTCTTTCTACTGAATTTGTGGGAATATATGGGGGAAATGTTCTATTGCTGCTTATTATTCTATTTTGTTAAATACCTTTGCTTTGAACTGATCACTTCCTGTGGTTGATTATTAAAAGTAGGGGTTCATAAGCTATGGATGTTTTGAGTGTATATGGACTGAAAACTACCTTAAACTTGGGGTAATTCATCTGTTTTTTAAAATATATTTTATGTCTTTTGTCTGTACACTAGTTCATTTCTAGTATTCCTTTTAGATCAAACGCTTGTGTGATAAAAATAAAGCAATTTAGCAGAAATATATTTTATATATGTATGTTTTATGTATCCATATACCAAATAATTATAAATCATATATAATTCTATATATATCATGCATATACACATGTGTGTATGTGTGTATAAATATATATATATATAATGTATGTATGTATACATTACACAAGTATATTGTTTGACCAAGTAGTCCTCCTACCTATCCAGCATGAAAAAGGCAGAATGTTTTAACTCCTCTCTACAATTTATTTAGAAATCAATTTCCTTTCAGCAAAGCTTATATTTACATTGTGGTATTCATTGTTAATATTATGTCTCTTGGTTCTCTATAAATTAATACAAAATTTTCTCATGATTCTCTGAATCCCTCCTAGTTATTTCTCATCCCACATTATATTTCTATAATGTGTTTTTTCCTGTTATTTATCAATTTGTGAACATCCCTTTATTTCCTGTTGCTTCCACAAAGAACCATGTCTATGAATATTTTGGTATACATTAGAGTGTTGTTTTTCTTTGACTTCTTTGGGGCATATGCCCAATAGAGGGAATACATATCTATATATTGCGTAAGATACATATATGTGTGTGTGTATATATATGCATATATATACATATAAAACATTTCCCTATATGTTCTTGATAACAAATTTTATTTCCCTTTTATTTTTGTACCAAATATGTTTTTAATATGATTTCATCTTTTATGAATCTTTTATCTTTATACCTTTTATGATATCCTTTATTCCTTGTTTAGTTAAGAATTTTATAGGGAGAACATTTTTTCCTGGTTAATAATCCTCATAATACTTGCATGATATTAATAAAAAACTAGTCATTTGGCAGTCTCTCTTATTCCAAAGATGGGGGGAGGGTGTTCCCCACAAGCTTTTCTAAAGTTCTAGCCTGTGTAGGCTCTGTACTGTTTGCCTTAAGGTGAAATCTTGGTTCAGTGTTCCCATCCCAGAGTCCTTAGTTCTAGATGAAGACTGGGGATAACTGATGGTCAATTTTCCTACATCTCTGAAGAGAAATGGAGACATCAAGAGAAGATGAGAACCCAATACATTATTTCCCATGCAGGAGACAAGAAAAAAAGGGTGCTTACATTTTGTATTATCCAAGTAGTCTTCTCGGAAACGAGAAGTATACTGATCTGCTATTGCTTTACGGATTTCTTTGAGTGTAGCAGGAATTCTCCATGGAGAACTCTCTGAACTTCTTACTGTATTCAACGCTTGATGTGGAGGAGAGATCTCTGCCTTTTTTACTTTCGTCAACTCTTTACATGGAGAGGTGTCTTCTGCAACTGTTTTTGTCACATCTTGAGAAAGTTTCCAGGTCATAAATTCCTATCAATACGAAAACAAAATGGTTAGAAATAGTCATCCTTTCTAATATAAAAATGCAGTTGGTATACAAAATGTGTGTTTATGTGTATGTGCATTTTGTTGTTATTGAGTTGTTTCAGTCACGTCCAATTCTTTGTGACCCCCTTTGGGGCTTTTTTCCACATAATTACTGGAGTGGTTTGGTTTGCTCTATCCTTCTCCATCTCATTTTATAGTTCAGGAAACTGCGGCAAAAGGGTTACATGACAGAGCTAGGATTTGAGACCAAATTTGAAGTCAGGTGCAACCGACTCCAGAGCTGATTCAGACCAATCCCAAACGATTTGTGATGGAGAGAGCCACCTGCATCCAGAGAGAGGACTATGGGGACTGAATGTGGATCACACATAATATTTTCTCCTTTTTGTTGATGTTTGCTTGTTTGTTTGTTTTATTTCTCATGTTTTCCTCTTTTGATCAGATTTTTCTTGTGCAGCAAGATAAATGTGGAAATATATTTAGAAGAATTCCACATGTTTAACTGTATTGTATTACTTGCTATCTAGAGGAGGGGGAAGGAGAGAAAAGAAGGAGAAAAATTTGGAACACAAGATTTTGCAAGGGTGAATATTAAAAAAAGTATCTTTGCATGTATTTTGAAAAATAAAAAGCTATTAAAAAAAAAGGAGTAGTCACCTTGGACTTTATCCCCAAGATTTTAATACTGAGAAGTTCTAAGTCATTTTAGTAGTTTGGCCTCCCATGCCAGAGCAGCAGAGGTCCCCCATAGATTTCTGCCCAGCTTTCATAAGCTGACACTTGCAAAATATCCTATGAGTTTTGGATTCTCAATGACTCTTTGGCACTGTGGATTTATAAGCAATGGATGGTGAGTTACAAAATTCCATTTCTGAACTTGCTTCCTATATGACCATGACCACTTGGCCAGAGCCCTCAGTTTTCTCTTAAGTAAAATAGATTATTTAGACTAGCTCTCCTTCAAAATTCCTTCCAGCTAAGAATCTATGATTAAAAGATGCTTCTAAATGAGAGGAGGAATAAGGATTTCCACTATTATGGGTCTTTAGAAGATAACTTCCACTTCAATATTAACATAGCATTATTCTTAATTAAAATAATAAAAGATAATAGAAATATTTTATTTTCTGACCAAATAAGAAACCCAAAATTCCACAAGTATTCAATTTGTTATCTTATCCATTTCTTATAAATTAATATTTTTATTTTTCTATTATTTTTCACATCATTATCATCCAGTAGTCTTGTTATGTAGGGGCTATTATTGAGGTTTCTGATAGCCCCATTTGGATTAGTAGATTGGAAAGTTCCTCTAGAATTCCCCTGAGAACTGGGCATCAGCAGTACAAGTAAGATGCTCCAGACACAACTGCTCAGCATTCCTGAGCTATGCAATTGCTAAAAAGTCATCTTCTGTACACAGAAATCTTTTATGTAGTGTTTTCTAGCCTTGACTTCTTGGCACTGGTACAATAAAACAAGTATGAAATAGGAGCCAGAAGACTCAGATTTGAATCACAGCTCCACCTCCAACTAGCACTACGGGCCAGTAACAATCATTTTAATTCTGCTTTCTCATCGACAAAATGGGAATGATAATGCTTACAGGCAGGGGTATGCTGGTAAATGTTTGCAAAGAGCTCTTGAAAAATAAAAAAAATGTACAGCCAATTCACTTTTAAGTTCAATCTGCATTTTATTATTTTCTTCATGACTTTCTTAAGGCTCTAAGACAATTAGCAAAATAATTATCTAAGTCCTGATTTATAGCCTATTTCCAGAATTTAAATGCTAACACTGAAAAATTTGACTATTTTGTGAGCTAGTTCAGCTATCTAGGTCTGACTCACCCCTACCCTCACAACACAGAGATTTTTGTGAGTACAGCAGTTTGTAAAAGTATACAACCCATATATGAAAGCAGGCTATAATTATCATTGAAACCTCAGTTCACAGCTGTTTCAGTCCTTAGCTTCCCTCCCCTCTCGAAACAAGAGGAAATCCCTTTTTGTGGCTGTAATTTAGCTCAATCTCCAGGTGATTTGATTTCAACTCAATTAGGAGGCCTTTACTTTGTAGTTCCTGATCACAAATGAACCTCGCACACATGATGTTCACCATCCAGACATCATTTGATCACAACTCTAAAATAGACCCTCAGAGTCCAACTCATCCAAGACCCTTCCTCCTTTTACAGATGGAGGAAACAGGTTACACAGTCAAGTGACTGGGTAAGGTCAGACAGTCAACACCAAGAGACTGTTTAAATCTGGCTTTACTAATTCCAAGACTGGTGCTTTTTTTCATGGCAATATGGATGATCCAGGAAAGGGCACTAAGAAGGAATGGCCACACAAGCTAGTGATTATGCCAACCTAAAACATCATCTCCAGAGAGAAAGAAAGGGGGGCAGGGAAAAATTATACACACACACACGTGTGTGTATGTGTGTGTACATATATATATACACACATATAGACACACATATATATCTATTCATATATATACACATATATCTATACATAATATAAATATGTACCCCCATCTACATATACATAAATACACATACAATACAGATAACTATATGCATACATATACACATCTACATATGCATGCATGTACACATGCATGTACACACATATACCTATATGTGTATAAATATACACATATATACATCTATATACACACCTGTATATGCCTATACATATACATTTGTATGCACACACACACATATGTTTTCAAATTTGGTAGCGTCTTTCCTAATTTAATTTCTGTATTCTTTTCTCAGTGATTCCTTCTTAACCTCTCTGTCATTACTGATATTCTACCTTCCTGGATACTCTTTTCCTCCTTTTGTTTTCATGACACTGATCCCTCTTGATTTTTCCAACCTAGAAAGTCTTTCTCAGTTCCCTTCGATGAATCATTCCCACCCCAATGAAAAAAGCTCTGCTCCTGGAATTGCTCAATGCCAGCAAACATTCAAACCCATTTTCTGGTACTTACTGTGTGACACAACACAAGTCACTTAACTTCCTGTGGACCCTAGTATCCTCTATCTATAAAAGCAGGATGTTAGATGAGATCTTATCCAGCTTTAGATTCCATGATCCTATGACATACCTTGCCCTGACTCCCCCTTCTCCCCAAGGCTCTTTCAAAGGCTTTCTTTTCTCTTCCTACATTCTTGAGTACTTCATTAGTTCCCATGGATTCTGTTATCACATTTATACAGATGATTCTCAAATCTACATATCCCTCCTAATCTCTTTTCTCTTAAACACTAGTCTCAACCCAAAGATAATTGGACATTTCAACCCAAAGATAGTCCCATGAGCATCTATCTCAGACCTCTAAAACCAAAGTAGAACTTTTTTTTAAGTCCTTTTCCCTTTCTTTGAATTTTCCAATTTTCTGTCTAGGAAATCAACATCCTTTCACTAACTCAGGTTTTCTATAGTTCCTTACTTTCCCTCATCTCATCAATCAGGTTACTTCTGAAACATCTTACACATATATCTCTGCTCCTGCAACAATCTATCCTGTCAGACCGTTAACCCACACACCTTCCTTGACTACTTCAATAGTTTCCTAATTGTTCTTCCTGTCTCATTTTTTTCTTTTCCATGTTCCACATAGCTTCTTCTTTACCCACATCTTGTTCCTAACCCATCTCAGTTCATATTATCCTCTGTCATCTATTGCTATTACACCACTACATTAAGACTTCTGGAATCCATATTATTGTTAAGATTCTTTATCTTAGGGTCACTTTCCTCCTCATTTTCTAAGGATAAGGAAAATCTGGCTTTCTCCAGGTACTATTCCTAAAGTTCAGGTCTGATCAGGTCATTATTTTGAACTTTGTGACATTAGGAATAATTTCATAAAACTTCTGAAATAACTAAAAGTCATATATAAACTCCAAGGGAGCCCTAAATTAAGACCAGAATACTTTCCACAAAACTTCATTTTCAGGAAAGTTAAATGCTTCATTTGGTCTTTCTTCATCCTAGGAATCATCTCTATAGTCTTTGATTTCCAAATACCTGAAATTGTGAAGTTACAATTCAGCAACCTTCTGCCCCCCACCCTTTTCCATTTTTCTGGCCTGGACTCATGCACACAGCCTATATATACCACTCCTCCCTCTCAGTCTACCTAAACTAAGAAGGTCAATACAAAATATGCAAAATTCTATATAATCTTTCTCATTTCAAATGTATTCCATAACTATTTATGGAGAGCCTACTACATGTTAAACATTTCTAGACATTAGAGGAGAAATTATAAAGAATGTGGAAGTAGGATGAGCATTATCTAATACACAAAATTATAAGGTAAAAAATGCATAAAATTACAGGTATTTAAGGAGAAAGAGAAGAAAGACTATACAGTATCTAAGTAAATCCACATCTCAAACATATTAATACTTGTTAACTCTAGAATTTTGGTGATTTGCATTTGTATTTGGTCCACTGAGATGTTCCTTGAAGCTTTTTAGTCTTCACAAAGGCATTTGAACTTTCTTTGAGACATATGTATTTGTATATTTTCATATTTGTCATTACTTGGCAATGAAATTCTACTTATGTTTATATGTATGTACGTCACTCTTACCTTGCAAGGATGGGGTTTATTAGTTCTACTTCCAGAAGAAGTTGCAGTCCTTATCATGTCATCTTTGGAGGACGGTTTCCAATCAAACTGTTCAGTATATAATGTTTTAGCAAGGATAGGATCATTGAGCTTGTATGAATATCCTAACCCCTTGAAATCGGAATGACTATAAAAAATACATTAAAATTATAAAAAGGAATTTGAGACCATATGTTACCACAAAGAATGACAAATGCTTCTACCAGAAATATTTCTGGCAGAAATATTCCTAGAAACTTCTAAGTGTTAAAGGTAGGCTCGACCAAGTAGAAAAGGTCAAATATAGTTAACTCTGTAGGGTTCCTTCGGGTTAAACAATCCTGACATTGCTCTTTGCAAAAGTCTGTCAGACTTGAAGGAAAAAATTGGGGGGCAGGAGGGACCCTATTCTAATCAACTTATTATCATATATATTTTTTTTAAAAAACTGAACAATAAACGGTTGAAAAAATTTAGGTTGTATCTAAAGGAAAGGGAAACTATTAATTTTAAAACAATCTCTCTGACTTCAGTTTCCTCATCTTTAAAAATGGAAACAATATTTGGAATAACTTACCTCACACAACTGTTCCCAGTACAAATGAGAAAATGTATGAGAAGTCACTTTGAAACTATAGACAATTATGTAAACATACTAATTATCCTATATGTGGTCAAATCACAGACTGGAGCAATCTTCTACAGGACCTTTAAGAAGATCCATTTAACCTTTCTTGATGATGTCTTATGAATTATATTTAGATTAAATACTTGAGTAATTTGTTTTTTTGTTCTGTTTTGTTTTGTTTTTAACTCTCCTGGCAACTAGCTCTAAGGAGTTATACACATTTTTCTCCCATGTTTTGCATTTATATTACATTACATCGTTTCTAGGATCATAGGATTCTAATTTTTAGCAGGACAAATCCTTAGTGATTGCCTAAATCCAACCCCCTTCATTTTCAAGATGAAAAAACAGTTCCAGAGAGGGAAACATAACCAGTCTAAAGCCAAACAAATATCCAAGTACTCTGATTCCAAATACAATTTTTTTAGGATATCCAAAGCTATTCCACTATTGCCTGTCACTTCCACCTCCCAAATTTTACAAATCCTGGAGGATAGGAGATATGTGGATAACTCTTCCATTTTCTAGGCTAATGACATCTAAAATACTTCTGGGAACACTGTAGATATTCAGTAATTTTTCATTGATAATCACATAAAAATGTTGATCCTCCACAACAAAAGAAAATGAACCAATTAGAAGTATTTGTATTAAAATATAACTTACCGAACTACATTAGGAATTTCTCCTCGTTTAGGGGTGTATTCATGCATCATTGTCGTTTCATAGGAATCCCAATTAGTATCTCCCGCTGAAAGCATAACAGCATTTTTAGATATGATGAATCTGGGTTAGTCTCTGTTTGGATACTTTTTGAAAGTATTAATTCAATAAGGAAAAAGTTTTCAAATGCTAATGTGGCCCTTTTATTTAATAGTATATAGTTAAGAGAAAAGAATAGAAAATTTTTTTCTTTGGTTGTTTGGGAGCTATGAAAATATAGGTAATGAATTAAGAGAATCATAATTGGAAAGAATCTTAGAGGCCATGCACTTCATATGTATGAATTAAGTCAATTCTTTGGATAATACAAGCCATTAAATCTTGTTATTAAGGAAAAAATAGCATTTAAACTTGGATCATCCAAATTATCTATGCTCATTGAAAGAAATTCCTTTATAAGAATTTGGCCAATTGTTTGATTTTTTAAGTTCTTTTTCCTGGATAGACAATTACAGAATTATAGAATCACAAAGTTGAAAGGGACCACAGAGGACATCTATAGTCCAGTTCTTAGCTAAGCAAGTACCTCCCCCCACTCTCTCTTATCTGGTGTCCTGGGCCAAGTCATCATTTTGCCTTTCTATTTAAAACTCTCCTCCCAAGGCAACCCATATCACTTTTGTATAGGCAACTGTTAAGAACTATTTCCATTATCAGACCCAGATCTCCTTTATGATAACCATTTACCCTTTGTTCTTAGTCTTGCCTTATACAACACAAGCAGGACAAATGATGAATATTGATCTGCCTGCATAACACAAATTTTGACATGTTGTCTCATTGTTGTCAACATAACCTTTAATGAAATTGTTTCTATAATTTGTTCTATTGACCTGCCCATTCTTTAAAGTTTCTAATTATATTTAAATCTTCCCTTCAAAGTATCTTTATTGAATGTATTTGTAATTGCATTTTGATCAGTAAAAGATTTAAGATTTCCACTTTTCTGTGTTTGTGACGTTTGGGGTCCTAATACATCGCCAATTTTTGTGACTGAGTAATATAACACTGAGAAATAGATATGTTCCTTACCATCCTTAACATCAAGGTCTAGTATATCTAATAAACAAATTGGGGTATCTGATTCAAGTTTGGCTTGTTTCCATAGTGACCCAAAATAGTGAAATTTTCCATCTCAGATGTTAAATGACTGTTAAGTGAAGCAAAACCAAACTTTTCTAAAATTCTATGGAGGTTCCTTAACTTATTTATTTTTGTTTCAATTTATCTAGGTCTGAGAATGTTATATTGACTTTCCATACTGCTATAGTTTCCCTATAACTTACTTAACTTTTCCTTTAAGAATTTAGATGCTATCCTGTTTGGTGCATATATGTTTAATATTGATATTAATCCATTGTTTATGGAATCTTTTAGCAAATTTAAGTTTCCCCTTTCTATATATTTTCATCAATTCTATTTTTTTTGCTTTGTCTGAGAGATCATTTACCTCTGCCCTTTTAACTTCAACTACAGTATAATAGATTCTGTTCCAGACTTTTGTTCTATTTATTTAAGTGTAAGTGGCATATTGTTGGATTCTGATTGGTTATCCATTCTATTATTCTCTTTCATTTTATGGATGAGTTATTCATCACATTCACAATCACAATTATGATTGCTAAACTGTGTATTTTGCTCTATCCTATTCTCTTACACTTAACCCTTTAAGAACCTGTTTTTTTTTATTAAAGCCTGCTTTTTATTAATGTCTCCCTTAATTTACCTTCCCTCCCATAATCCTTTTTCTATTTGCTTCTTAAGATGTAGTTCTATAGCTAACTGTGTCTATGCATATGTGTATTCTTCACTCCTTCAAACAGTTCAGATGAGCTAAGATATTCCTTTTAATCAATTCGAATGAGAGATTCAAAAATAGCATTCAGTCCTCCTAGAATCCCCTCCCCATTGTACAAATTCTTTTTTTGTGAAAACCCATATTTATGTGATATAATTTCTCCCATTTTTCCTCCTCCCCACCAGAATTCTATCTTTCTCTACTTCTCTCTCCATTCCATTCTTCTTTTGATATCATCCAAATACAATAGAATCATACCCATGCCTTCTAATTTGACTCTTTCTGGGACTCCTGATGATATTAAAGTTCTGAGAACAATATGTAGTATTATTCCCACCTAAAAATGTAAAAACCTGTTCAACCTTGTTTTGTACCTAATGATTTCTTGTGCATGTTTGCCTTTATGTTTTTCTAAAGTACTATATTTTATTAAATTTTCTACTCAATTCTTCTCATCAGGACTACTTGAAAGCCCTATATTTCACTTAAAAATTCATTTTCCTCCATAGGAATATAAGTTTGCTGAGCAAATTATTCTTGGTTGTAAGTCTAGATCCATGGCCTTCTAGAATATATCATATTCCAAGCTCTCTGCTTCTTTATTATTGTGGATGCTAAATTTTGTATGATCCTATTTGTGTTTTTTCAATATCTGAATTCTTTCTAGCTGTTTGAAGTACTTTTCCCTTTGCCTGAAAGCTTGTACTATAACATTCCTGGGAATTTTCATTTTGAGGTTTATTTTCAGTTAGTATTCTGTGCATTCATTCCACTTCTACTTTACCCACTGTTTCTAAAAAATTTGATCACTTTTCCTTTGTTGATCTCTTGAAATAAAATGTCTAGGCTCTTTTTTTTTGTTCAGGGCTTTCAGTTAGTGCATTAAGTCTTAAATGATCTCTCTTTGATATGTATTTCAGGTCAGTTTTTTTCCTATGAGATATTTTCATATTTTCTATAATTTTTCAATATTTTTTCTGCATTTCACTATTTCTTGAGTTCTTATGGAATGATTAACTTCATTTTGGATAATCCTAATATTCAAGGAGTTTTCTTCCGATAAGGTTTTATAACCTTTTTTTCAAAGCTATTCTTCTTTTCATATCTCTCTCCCATGACTTTTTCCCAATTTCCCCCTTTTCTCTACTGTTCTTATTTGAGCTTTAGAAATAATTTTAGTCCCTCAACTCTTGTTTTAGGCTCTTCTAGAAATTCTGGTTAGATTTGTGTCCTAGCTGAATTTTTTCTTCAATTATTTTCAAGTTATTCTCTTATTTGTCTATATCTTGAACTTCTCTTACCATAATAAGATCTTTATGATTGGATTCTTTTTTGGTGTTTGTTTACTCATTCTTTTAGCCTACTTCTTGACTATGGAATTTATGTTAAGGCTGGTCTATGCAACACCTCTTGGGGGAATGTAGTCACTAGAAATTTCTGGCCATCCTTCCTTCCCAAGATCCTCAAAAATCTCTGTCCAGCTCTCTAAGCAGCTAGAAAATGGGCTATAAAAATGACACTGTGGGTGTTTTGACTTTTCCAATAAAAATTCAATCTGGTGCACTCTAAATTTTTGTCAAAATTTAGACTCTAGATTTTCATGTTTTCTTTCATTCAGGCATCTTGGTTCCACCTAGCTACAAACATAATTTTGCAATCTGTAATCCAATGAGCTATTCTTCTTCTCAATACAATTTCACCTAGCCCTTTCAAATACAATCTCTCATTTGAGTGATCCTGCTTTACTAGTTGTTGTCTACAAAGGTTCACTGGTGAAAACAGATTTTGAGTCAAGCTTAAAGCAAATAATGGGTTCATTTTGAAAATGAGGGTGTGGGGATAATTTAGATAAGAGTTACAAGAGTCAAGACCTAGAGATGGGCATGAGTCACAGCCAAGAAGATAAGCCAGGATGAGCCAGAATAGTGGGCTGCTTTATGGAGAATCTACAGGACACTGTGTATAAGAATGGGTCAGAATGAGCAAGCAAATCTGGGTTGTAATCTATACTCCTGGAACAAATAACCACATCAATGAGATTCTAGAATCACCAAAATATAAAAGATTGGAGGGGCAGAAAGTTGAAGAGGGGAAGGAGATAGAAAAAGTAATTGATGGAAAGACAACACAAATAGTATTCCAGAGTTAGTTTTTTATAGCAGGCAAGTAGGAAGCATTAAAAGTTCTTCATAAGGAAAGTGATATGATAAAAAGTTGTTTGAAGGAGGTCATTAGAGGTGAATCCCCAAAGCAGAGGATCTGCTTTCATTCTCATTTATAAAGCACTTTAAATTCCTTGCATGCACTATCTCATCCAGAGATGAGAAGCTGGGGTCACAGCTTCTTCATAAATAGAAAGGAAGAGGTGAATCCAGAGAAATTGATAAGAATGATGCAGTAGGATGGATCCCTCAGGGATGATTGAGAGCCAAGAAAAAAATAATATCCAAGAGGGTGATATCATCTTTGGTGACATCTGGTTGGGGTGGTAAAAAGAGCCCTTGGGTTTTGAAAGCAAAAAGACACCTGCTCGTGCCCAAGTTTTTTCATCTGTAAAATGGAAACATTAGGATACTATAAATCCTAATGTTTCTATTTTACCACTATATTGGTTGAAAAAAATTCTTAGAAGTAACAATTATTTTGTCAATTATCAAAACACTAAAAAATGACAGTTATTATGATATTAAAAGGATGCTAGGAAGTGTTATTTGAGGTACAATAGCTACTTGTACAATAGGTATGCTACAATGCAGAGAGAGGAGTGGGTCTTAGTCCCATGAGAGTTTGTGTTTGTTTATGATCTATGTATAAAAACCCCTTCCCTAATCATGATCCTTCACCCTCCTGATGTTGACAACCCTATAATCAATGGTATGATTTCCTTATTTATTGCATAGGAGTTGTATCTTTAATTTTTTGTCTTCTGACTAAATTGAGTCAGTTATTAGATATGCTTTATTAGTAGGATTGTACCATGTTAATAAACTATTATAATGCTTGGAAAAAACATGCCTCAGTCTACTTTTTGTTGAATTTCACTCATAACATTCTACAGATGAGTTAAAGGATATGAGTGCAAATTCTGCCTCTTGCCACTTATTGTCCCTTATACAAGTCTCAAAGTCCTCAGTTTTCTCATCTATGAAATGAGAGTTTTGGAGTAAATTTACTCTGATGGTTTCTTCAAGCTCTAAATTAAGAGTTATTACTTTGGGGTCCATCATGTAAATATAGTTATGTGTGTATTTATTTACTGTCTGTTATTCACTCATTTTCAATCATGTCAGAATTCTTTTTTTTTTAATTAAAGTTTTTTATTTTCAAAATATATACATGGATAATTTTCAACATTCACTCTTACAAAACCTTGTGTTCTAAATTTTTCCCTCCCTTCCCCCCAAACTCTTCCTCTGGATGGCAAGTAATCCAACATATATTAAACATGTATATATTTCCACAATTATCATGCTGCATAAGAAAAATCAGATCAAGAAAGAAAAAACTAAGAAAACAAAATGCAAGCAAACAACAACAAAGAATGAAAATACTACACGTTGTGATCCACACTCAGTCTCCAGTTCTTTTTCTGGATGTAAATGGCTCTCTTCATCATAAAACTATTGGAACTGGCCTGAATCATTTCATTCTTGAAGCTCCTCTATCAGAATTGATCATCGTACAATCTTACTGTTGCCATGTATAATGATTTCCTGGTCCTGCTCATCTCACTCAGCATCAGTTCATGTAAGTCTCTCCAAGCCTCTCTGTATTCATCGTGTTGGTCATTTCTCATAGAACAATAATATTCCATAACATTCATAAACCACAATTTATTCAGTCATTCTCCAACTGATGGGCATCCATTCAGTTTCCAGTTTCTTACCACTACGAGAAGGGCTGCCACAAACATTTTTGCACATGTGGGTCCCTCTCCCTCCTTTAATATCTCTTTGGTATATAAGCCCAGTAGAAACACTGCTGGGTCAAACTGCTGCACAGTTTGGTAACTTTTTGAGCATTGTTCCAAATTGTTCTTCAGAATGGCTGGACAGACCCCACCCCCATTTGAGGTCTTCTTGGCAAAGATACTAGAGTAGTCTGCCATTTCCTTCTCCATCTCATTTTACAGATGAGGAAACTGAGGCAGATGGGGTTTAAGGGACTTGCCTAGGGTCACACAAGTAGTGTCTGATTACAGATCTGAATTTGAGAAGATGAATCTTCCTGACTTCAGATCTGGAACTCTTATTGTCTGTGCCACCCAGCTGTTCATATATATCTTTTTTCAATATAATTTCTTTCCTTGGTAATCCCTTTGTGTTCTATTTTATGCATTTTAAAATGCATAAAGGAGCAGAACCAAGATTGGCAGAGTAAAGGCAGGAACTCCCCTAAGCTCTTCCAAATTTTCCTCCAAATTAATTTTAAAATGACTCAAAATTAATTCTAGAGTGGCAGAAGCAACCCAAAGACAGGGTGTGAAGCAATTTTCCAGCCCAAGACAACTTAGAAAACTGACAAGAAAGGTTTGTTTCGGTGAGAGTGAAGGCACAGGCTAACACAGATTTTGAGGATGATTCATTCAAACAGTAATGTAGAAAATATAAGAAAAAAACACCTTATAAAACAAAATAGGTCAAATGTTTTTTTTTTTTTTTAAAGGCACAAAAAATCACCCAAGAGGAAAAATTCCTTAAAAAGCATAGAAGATAAAAATGAAATATCTCATTGGAAAGATGACTTATTTGGAAAACAGATCAAGATAATTTAAGAATTATTGGACTACCTGAAAACCATGATTTTTTTAAGTGCCTAGACATCATATTTCAAGCAATTGTAAAAGGAAAATATTCTTATAGCCTAGAATCAGAGATCCAAAAATGAAAACTCCCAGGAACATTATAGCCAATTTTCAGAGCTCCCAGGTTTAAGGAGAAAATATTGCAAATAGCCAAAAAGAAATAATTAAAATTTCA
The DNA here is from genome assembly GCF_048593235.1 of Sminthopsis crassicaudata. Lineage (NCBI taxonomy): Eukaryota > Metazoa > Chordata > Mammalia > Dasyuromorphia > Dasyuridae > Sminthopsis > Sminthopsis crassicaudata. The sequence continues at coordinate 475,310,907 of NC_133619.1, forward strand.
TGGAATCAAAGTCAGGATCACACAAGATTTAGCAGCTTCTATATTATATTAAAGAATGAAAGGACTTGGAATATGCTAGAATTCAAATATCACATAAACAAACAAACCTGAATGTAAAATACTTCATGGTTAAAAAAAAAAATGTATACTTTAATAAAATAGAGAAGTTTTAAGCATTCCTGACAAAAAAATCAGAGCTAAATAGAAATTTTGATTTTCAAATATGAGGAAAATTAATATAATGCTTTATAATTTGTTATTAATTTATAAATATTCTTTTCTAGCTAAGGAATGCTATCTCATTCCATCTCTTCTCACAGCATCAGCTCTTTAACTGAATTGGGTTGGGCAGAGCCCCACCTAATTAGAAACCTGAGTTCTGTTTATAAACAGGATTTAAATTGAATTAGTTACTTCCCCTCCTTCCCTCCCCCCCTTCTCCTACCCAAAGGATAAGCTTCAGTCCTTGTTCCCTTCATTAGAGTTTAGGGTAGACTGGCTCATGAAAGAGAAAATTAGCCAGAGAAGTAAATACTGAAATGGCTTCCACTATCTACATTGCTGGAGGCTATTCAAGCCAGGAATTTGGCAAGATAAATTGAGAACTTTTAGCCTCTTCTTCATTTGATATCCACCAATCAGATTTGTTTTTCTCTTCCTAGGAGAGTTTCCAGGTAATTTGCTGTCAAGGAGACAGATCTAGATTTATAATGGTGGGAGAATCTCAATGTTTTTGATTACTGAAAAAAATAAATCATCGACTATCAAAGTTTACTGATTATTGACTAACCTATAAATTGATTTTAATACCCAGAAATTTTGTCCCCTAAAATTTTATGTGCCACAAATACAAGACTCAAGAGAAAAATATAAAAAGGCAAACATGTAAGAGAAATCATGAGTTATTCAATAAGGTTAAAACATTTATATTTATCCATGGAAAGATGATACTTGTAATTCCTAAGCACTTTATCATTATTAGGACAATTAGAAGAAGTACATAGACAAAAGGCATGGGTATAAATTTACTATGATATTTTTAAATTGTGAAAAAGAGTCATGCACTGGGAAAAGAAGGAAAGGAGAGGAAGAAGAGGAATAAATTATCTCACACAAGAGAGACACATGAAAGGGCCTATATATTCCAAGATGAACTTGGAATAAAGCAGGACTGGATCTTTGCTCCCATGCTTTTTAGCTTGTTTTTAATTATGTTGTTAAACACCATCATCAGGATTTAAAATAGTATATCAAGATCAACTGTCACACGTTGATAGTAAGTTATTTCACGTGAAAAATCTACAAAAAGAAAAAATGAAGGAAGAGTTGGTGCTCCATTTATTTTTTTGGAGATGAAATGTACCCTAAGGTTTCTATTCTCTGGCTTTTGGCCTAACACCACACACAAAAAACCAATGGTTCTCCACCAACCATAACCACACCATCCATACAAAGCACTGTTAGTTGCATGAAATGGAGAAATGTTGAATGCTGTGAATGGATTCACTGAGCTGCCCCTACTAAACTCAAGATCTATCAAGCCCATGGTACTGACTTATGCTCTATGAAAGCCAGACAGCATACTGGCACACCTATTAGAAAATTGAACTGCTTCCATCTGAATTCTTAGGAAATTCTGAACATCACTTAGCAAGGTCTCAAGCTCAACTGCCAACCATTCAAACTCTACGAACTCAACTCCAATGGGTTATATATATATTATTTGAGTACCAAATATATATTTATCTAAATAGACTATTTTACGGAGGACTCACACAGGGAACAAAAGAAGAAATACAAGGACATTCAAGGGCACTAGAATGTCCAGCATGGCATGCCCACATCAAAGGAGCTATAGTCTATGACCAAAACAGAATTGAGATACCTCAAATACCTCAAAATAAATGTTAAGATGTACAGATTTAGAATCATTTCTCTCCCAAATGACTATTTGTACCCAGCCTGTGATAGAGCTTTCCAAGCTCATATTGCCTGATCATCCACAATCAAACACACTGTATACATTACCCTGGCATCATCATGTCATTTTGGCCCTTTTTGAGGAAAACAAAAATAACATCAGAATTAGCTCAAAGAGGGAATGATGTACAGAAAATTTACCCTACATGGAAGTAGGAGGAGAGGAAGGGGCTAGCATAAGTGGATAGGGTTGATAAAAGGGAAGGTGAATGGGGGAGGAAGTGCTCAAAAGCAAAATACTTTTGAGGACAGAGATAGGGGTGAAGGGAGAAAAAGATAAATAGGAAAAATAGAATGAAGAGGAAACATTTACAGCATGTTTTTCTGATGAAAGCCTCATTGCTCAAACACATAAAGAAAATTAAGTTGATCAAAGGATATGAACAGGCAGTTTCCACATTAAGAAATCAAAGTTATCCTACTGTCATTTTAAAAATTCACTACTAGGTCTTTATTCCAAAGTTTTTCTTAAAGGTCGATTGTGTACAAAAATACTTATAGCAGTTCCTTTTGTGGTAACAAAGAACTGAAAACAGAGTGATGGCCATCAATTGGGGAATAGCTGAATAAGTTATATTATATGACTGTAATGAAATACTATTATATTATAAGAAATGACACGCATTATTGCTTTCAAAAAAGCCTAGAAAGACTCACATGAACTGATTACAAAGTGAAATGAGCAGAACCAAAAGAATATTTTACACAATAAAAGCAGTATTGTATAATGGTTAAGTGTGAATGATTTGGCTTGGTTTTCTTTTGCTGCACAAGAAAAAATCAAGTCAAAAAAGAAAAAGATGAGAAAAACAAAATGTAAGCAAACATTGGATCCTTGGAACTCATATCATTGTTGGAAAAAAAATGATCCTATAATCTTGTTGTTTCCATGTCCAATGATCGCCTGGTTCTCCTCATTTCAGCATATAAGTCTCTCCAGGTTTCTGAAATCATCCTGCTGATCATTTCTTATAGAATAATAATATCCCATAGCAGTCATACACCATAACCTATTCAACCATTCTGATGGGCATTCACTCAAGTTTCCAATTCTTTGATTCTACAAAAAGAGCTGTCACTTTTTTGTACATGTGGGTCCCAAAGCATACTTTTTATACTTTATTTTTCTTGGGTGTTTTTGGTCTATTGTTTTCTTTCACAACATAGTTAATAGGGAAATATTTTTACATGATTGTGCATATATAATTATATTAAATCAATTACCTTATATCAAGGAAGGAGGAGGTAAAGTAGGGTAAGAGAATTTGGATCTCAGGATTTTTAAATATGAATGTTAATTTTTTACATGTTAAAAAATAAAATACTAAAAAAATAAAGAAGTTGCGGGAAAAACAAAGTAGTAACAGGGGAAAACCATTATTCTTTAAAGGAAGGCCATGTGATTTACCAGAATGTGAGGTTTATGACCTCCAAAAAGGTTTCAAAATCCCTGCTATATATCTACGGTCTTTCTTCCTAAGAGAGCACACAAAACTGTCTATTTATTCTATGTGCCAATAGTTTAAGGACTAACAAAATAACCTCTATATGAACTGGGAGTCAGACAGTGAAAATTGTTTTGACCATATCCAGACTTGCCTAACCCATCTCTAGGCCTGAATTTAAAGTGCCCAAAGCTTGTGCAGAGGTTTTGAGAACTAGGGTTCACATGACTGTGTATCCTCAGCCAAATTCAGCTGTATTTCCCCACACACACTCCTGACCTTTTAAAAGCCTGGGATGCACAATCCCACAGTTCAAGAAGTCTTTGACTCTTTTTTTCATATTCAAAAAAGATAAAGATTTCATGTCAGGCACTTTTTATTGAGATGATGGATTTATTACACTATAATGAGGCAAGTGTTTATTACCTCATCTAAGCATTGTTTGCTTTTCTTCTTAAAGGAGACAAGATATACTGGAAACTGGATTCTCTTTTTTCTTTAATTATTCTAGTCCTTATTATACCCAAAGGGCTATTAAAACTGTGCAAATCCTTTGATCCAGCAGTATTTCTACTGGGCTTATATCCCAAAGAGATCTTAAAGGAGAGAAAGGGACCCACATGGGCAAAAATGTTTGTGGCAGCCCTCTTTGTGGTGGCAAGAAACTGGAAACTGAGTGGACGCCCATCAGTTAGAGAATGGCTGAATAAATCATGGTATATGAATGTTATAGAATATTATTTTCTGTAAGAAATGATGAGCAAGTTAATTTCAGAAAGGCCTGGAGAGACTTAGATGAAGTGATGCTGAGTGAAGTGAGCAGAGCCCGGAGATCATTATATACTTCAACAATACTATATGATGATCAATTTTGATGGACGAGGCTCTCATAAACAATGAGATGAATCAAACCAGTTCCAATTGTACAGTGATGAAGAGAAACATCTGCATCCAGAGAGAGGACTGTGGGGACTGAGTGTGGATCACAACATAACATTCTCACTTTTTTATTGTTTGCATTTTATTTTCTCATTTTTTCCTTTTTTGATCTGATTTTTTTTGTGCAGCAAAATAAGCATATATATATATATATATGTATATATATATATATATATATACATATATATATATATATATATGATTTCACATGTATTTTTACCATGTTTAACATATTTTGGATTACTTGCCATGAGGAGAAAGCAGGAAGAATTGGAACACAAGGATTTGCAAGGGTCAATGTTGAAAAATTATCCATGCATATGTTTTGAAAATAAAAAGCTTTAATAAAAAAATAAATTATTCTAGTCCTTTTCAGGGGATGGAGTGTTACATCTTTGATGTGAGAACTTGCTGAGCCCTTTTCAGAACTGCTCATCCAACCTTTGGGGTCCAAAACTGGGCACCCAGCTAGCTCTCATCTGTGGCTCCAAAAATCTGTAACAGCCATAGGCCAGTCAAACCATCCAGCAGATGGGCTGATCCAAGTTGAGGGTAACCAATATATATCAAACTGGTGAGTTAGGGAGATTGTCTACCCCCAAGCATGTGAAGACTACTCCATCCCCCATGCTTCAGCAGAATGGGTGACTGAGAACCACTTGGCTGTTGTTCCATGCCAGAGTCATCATTGCATCCCAGTTGTTCTGAAAGTCCTGCTCTGTGTTTCAATGTAGCTGGAAGAATGAGGCTGATGACATTGTTCAAGGCTGCCTCACTTAAATCCAATTCGTGCAAGGCAAAACATCATGAAGACCAGACAACTTCTCTAGGTCCATACTATTTAAATCTCCCACTAGCCAAACCATTCCCTTCTTTTAAGGCTGTAGCAATTATATGGCCAATGGCACAATTAAATAGGAATCTTAAGGAAAAAAATACAAAATTTCCATCACCACCGCCTTATCCCATCCCAAGTGAATAAACTCCTTGGGATCAGAGAATGCTTTTGTTTCCTCCAGCTCCTAGCACACTAAGCATAAAAAGTCATAATAGCTATATATTGAGATGTTTTCTCCATTAACTCCCAGACCTCCCTAATCTCTTTAATGACTTCTACAGATCATAGAATCATAGGATAACAGATTTAGAAATGGCACTAACCTGAGAGCCTATCTAGCCCAAGCCCCTCAATTTTAAATTTGAAGAAACAGGCACGGATATTAAATGATTTTTCCAAGGTCATATTGATAAGACTAGTAGCAGAGCCAGAATTCAAACCTAGCTCCTCAGACTCTTTAATAGTGGAGTCAGTCCAATTTTAAAGAATTTATAAATCCTACAAAGAAGCAATATTAGTGTATGTTAAAACATAGGGACAATGTTTCTACTTAGTTGAATCTGTACCAGTGCCAGGGACAAAAATATTGAGGTTTTTTTTGTCCATTTACAGATGGAAGTAAATAGGGCCAATTATAAGCAAATTGTCACATTTTAAATGATCATTGTTATATAACTTTTATTAATTTTTATTATTTAATATTTATTATTTGATTATGTTATTATATAGTCTCTTCAAAATCTCAAGATTTTCCTTCCATCATTAGAAGGAAGTTTTAAGTTGGATATTCTATTACATAAGAAGCAGATTGTTTACAATGTGAATAAGCCATATTTGTTACCTCATCCAGTCATTTATTTGCTTTTTAAAGTCTTTCTAAAGAAGACATACCACACTGGACAATAGACATTCGATAACCCTGATTCAATTCCCTTTTCTCTAAAATGTCTTTTTTCAATCAATTAGCAAGTGTTAAGGTATCTATTTAATGTGCACCTTAGCACAGGTTTTGGGGATGGGGAAGACAAGCAACACAAGCACAAAAAGGTGAACCAATTCCAGCTTTCATGGATCTTACATTCTATGAGGAATAAGAAAAAAGATATAACAGGTGCATATATAAGAACTTTTAGAATATCATACTTTGGAAGCTTTATGGAGGTTAAAATGGAAAAGAGGTTTTAAATAGATTTTAAATAGGGACATTAATTTGGAGAATATTGCAACAATCCAGACAAGAGGAACCAGAAAAAAAATCTTGAACCAGTTCAGTATGTATATTGGCTAGCTAAGGGGAGATGGGGGACAGACTGATGAGATGCTGTGGATGTACACTTGACTGGATATGAAGAGAGTGAGGAAGAACAAAGGACCCAAGATGACTCAAGTATGGATAACTGGAAGACTGTCTCTCTTCAGGTTGAAATGCCTATGGGAAATCCATTTTGAAATGTCCAATATGCAACTCAAGACATGAGAAAACTAGGCATATGTATACATATATATTTATATAATTTATCTTCATTATTTACAAATTCTTATTTGTGAATTCTCCTCCTTGCCAGAATGTTTTTGTAAACCTCAATCAATAGTGGAAGCACTTTCACAGACATGGCATAGAGTGGCAAAAAACTTCGAGTCCCTTGATGCAAAGGATCCCAGCTGCAGTTGCTCTGTTCTCTGTATTTCAACTTTCATAGTATAAACAAGTGTCCTTTTCACGGTCAATTTAGTGCCATGTTTTTCACATTATTGTGCATTTTGTTGGTGATTTCACTGTTTAAAATGCTACCAAGCATAGCAAGGAAGTGCCGCCTAGTGTTCCTCAGCACAAGTAGTCTGTGATATGCCTTACTGAGAAATTAGATAAGCTTCATTCAGGCATGAACTATAGAGTACTACTGTTGGTCATGAGTTCAATGTTAATGAATCAACAATATGGTAGAGAAAAAGGAAGAGAAAATTTGTCATTCTGTACACAAAACTGTTCCAGAAAGAGATAAAGTAAATGTGAACAGAGGCTTGTAGGAACCTAACTCTGTATTTTTCCCTGGAAATTCAGTATTCACTAATTCAGTATTCATGATGACTTTATATAGAGCAAGACAACTTGACATATCTGTGTACATATACATGGAGATGAGAAATAAACTGAATTGTTGCAAGCTGATGAGGTCACTGAGAAATCTGAGTAGAGAGGTAAAAAGGAGAGTCTTATTTAAATCTTACCATTCCTTTTTTCTTCCAAGCCACTCAGGCTGAAGGTAAACTCTAAGGGACCAAAGGATTACCATCTCCTTCTCCCTGGTCTCACAGGGAATCAGAAATAATTGTTTTTGTCCTAGTCTATGGCAGCACAATGCCTGACACTGAGTAGGTAATAAATGTTTGCTGATTGGATAAAGAAGTGTTATCATTGCCCCTTAAATCTCTTCTCACAGCAAATTTCCAATTCCTTCCTCCTCTTGGGCTTCCTCCCAACAAACCTTTGCCTGCTCCTTCTTGCTATGAGGTAGCATTCCCTATGTGTCAAAAAAAGCACAGAATCACTGTTACTTCTAAATCTGGGCCTTGAGGGAAGACTATGAACAGACTAATAACTTGCTTCTCTCAAAATATTTTTTCAAAAATTGATTTTTTTTCACTTGGACCCATTCTTCAATACTATATTCCTCCTTCATAACATTCTCCCTTATCCTGATATTTTTTAAACTCTCAGATAGCATTATACAAACATCATTCCTCATCCCCAATTGCTGGTTCCCTTACTCTCATCCCTTCTGCTTCAGCCTTGCCCTCTCCAAATGTCCCATTTCTAACTTTGCCTGCCCCTTCTCTACTGTACTCTCTGAAATGCCTACTCCATAAAGAAGAAATGTGCTTTCATTTTAAAAATTTTTCCTTTCCCATTCTTTCTTCCATTTGCTACATCCCAATGCAGCCTAGCTCGCTCCAGAATATACAGCAAAATCTTTTCCCTTTGAGATTCATTCAATCCAAATTTATCATCCAGTCAAGATTCTGATAGCTGTTTTCTTCTACCCCAGAATATTCTTCTTACCTCAACGAATTCAGTGACTAGCAACACTGTTTTTCCCTCTACCTCAACTCCTTACACTTCATAGTAGGGGACCTTTAACATCCATATTAATACTATCTCCTCAAATACTCTAATTTCCAAGTTCCTAAATCTACTAAGTTTTCATTACCTATTTCCTCCTCCACTTCATCTTAGATACATACAGAGATGTTCATACCCTTGATTTTGTCATCATTCATAAGCGTTCCAATTCATGTTCATGACCTCTAAAATTCCTTTATCATTTTTTTCCTCCTCTGTCTTCCCGTTCCCTAATCCTGGTTCTTTATCCTCATCACTACCTTTAATTCCTCCATCCCTCAATTCTTTTCCAGGCCATCATCCTTGTACTTAATATATTCTTTTTCTCTCTTAACTTCCTTGGGTGCATATCAATCATCTTCTATACTTTCATTCTCCTCTGTACTTGAGTCCATTACTCACCACTATGCTAATACTAATTTGTCATCTCTTGCCAAGCCCATCTTGGATTATTCCCATCATTTATTGCCTTCAGAAACTATTATCTGTGTCTTGACCAGAGCCTAGAACCATGTTGACTACAATTATATAATATCAACCAGGGTTCTAAAAAACATACCTCCCTAATTATTTATACCTGTCACTTCCAAAATTTTGCATCCCTCCTCAAACTCCCATGGCATTTCCTTCCCAGCTGAGGACCTTGCCTCATACCTGAGCAAAAATATTGAGACCATTCTTACAGAGTTCCTTTTTTTTCCATTTCAAATCGCTCAAACATCTTCCCCCATTATCTTTTCCTCCATCCTTGTCTCACATGGAAAGGCAATCCTTTTCCTTGTCAAGGCAAAGCCCTCTTTCTATATACCCTTCTCCCATTGCATTTCATTTTTTAAACAATTACCTCATCCAATATCCCCATACTTTCTCAAATTTTCAATTTTTTTCCTATTTCCAACAATTTTCCTGCTGCCTGCAAACCCCACCCCTTCCATGTTTCCCTCATCCTGCCATGTCTCTGCTATCAACTTAAATCTATTTCTCTTCTATTTTGTGACTAAAATCCTTGAGAAACTCTAATCAGGCACTTTTACTTTTTGATTCACTAGATTTTAAACCCTCCAAATTCCAGTTTCCACCTTTAGACTAGATTCAACTGAAATTTCTCTCCTCAAAGTGACCAGTTATCTCCTAATTGCCAAATTTAATGGCCTCTTCTCAATCTTCAGACTTCTTAATATCTCTGCATAGTTTTTGACATAGTTGATCACTGTCTCCTGGATATTCTGTTCAACATTCTAGGTTTTTGTGACATTGCTCACATCTGGTTTATCTCCTCCTATCTGCCTGACTCTTGTAGATTATTTATCATATATTAATAATATTTAGATCTAACTTTTTGTGATTGAAGTTGCTTGTATCCATACCCATGCCCAGGTATTTTAGGTCCACCCAAGTTTATGTTCTGGGTTCCCTTCATATAATTCATGTGTAACTCATTTGTGATATGTTTATCAGGTCATTTGTGTGTAACTTTCGTGGCTTAGGAAAGCTTTGTCAAAATCCTATATAATGTAATCTTCTCAGAATCTGGAAGAGGAGAAGGAGCTCATACCTTTTTTTCCTAGTCTATCAAACATAAAAAACTTTCTTTCTAATACTATTTCACATTTTTGGATGTGTTCTCAGTAACAACAATATGATGGCAGAAGTGGGATTCCCTGGTGGTTGCCTGAATGAAAACCAAAGCTTCTCCAAAAATCATGGAAGCTGAGTAAGTCCTTATGATTCTAGAACTGTGCAAGGGCAGAGTAGGATTACATCAAACACAATCAGTCCCCTAGGGTTCAGGTCAGACACAAGTCCAGGTCTTAAGTACAGGTATAGTCCAGAATATTAAGGGGCTAAGACGTAGGTGGGGTTAGATATAACCAAGCTGCCCTAAATGGCAAATAAGTAATCTGTGACTTGATGACTCAAAAGCTTAGGCAAGCAATTGCTAAAAACTAAAATACTTAATTATAAAATTAGCCTTGAGGTCCTGTTTTTTCGCTTTCTCTTTCTTTCTATTCCTGTCTTTTTCCTCAACTCGCCCAATATACTTTGGTGTGTAACTATAACAGGGGTCAATGGTTACCTGTATATCCTGGTAAACACATAGGCATTATCAATTAGTTCTACACTCATTCATTAATTTAGGATGAGACTAGGTTATTGAGAGAAACTTGACAGTGAGGTGCATTTTGAATGGAAAGCTTCCATTTCCAAAGTTCTCCAGGGTTCACAAAGTCTTGCTACCTTGAGCAGGGATTTATCTTCCACTGACCTTTTTGATTAGTGGGAGATAAAAAGGAAAACTGCAATATTCTTTCTTTCTCACTGCCTTCAACAACCCTGTCAAGGTTGGAGATTGAAGAGTTAAACAGAGATGAATGACATATACTTCTATTACTCTTTACCCTTTCTTGAGAGAGGGATAGATGCATTTTGTTCTAATAATAGTGACACTCCATCTTCTTGAGAAAAGGCAGTATTGAAGCTAGTTTGAAATGATTCAACATAATCTATTTATATAAAAGTCACCAGAATTAACAATAGACTATACAATTCAAGAAGTATAAGAAGCAATTAATATAAGAAAATTCATACAAGAGAGATGTTAAGACTAGAATTTGGTTGAAAAATAAAATGAGATGAATTTAAGAAAAGTAGGGAAAGCAAAGTGAGGAATCAAGAGCACAAAATGAAAGATAAATTATGAACTTGCTGTCTTTAAAGCAGTCCACTGAAAAGAAAGAAATTACAGGAAAGAGTAGATAAAATTGGGGAAAATTTAAAGGTGGAATCTATTTGCACTGACTCTGAAATAAAGGGTTTGAAAGTCTAAGATTTGAAAGTTTTAGAAAGATTTGAGAAGGATTTTGTCCATTGAGATAAAGATTTGAGAACCTTTAGGGGAAGATTTCTATTCATTTCAGACAGACAAAAAAAAATCAAGTTTTTTGTTTACCAAATAGAAACTATAGCAATCTGCAGCTTAAAATTATTTGAGTATATAAGCAAACTAAAATCCTGTCCTTGAAAGACTGGTAAAAAGGGACATCCAAATCCTTAGAGACTCATGGGAAACAAAAGAGGGTGGGTGAAGGGAATGTTAAGGGAGCCCACCATGTGTCTTTGAAAGTGAGCTAATTGAAAGCAGTTGGATCTAGAATTTGAGGTGCTGGAGTCAGCTTGTGGTCTTTGGGGAAATCAAGATTTTCAAGTCACCAATCACTTTTAAGTTGAGATTTAATTTGTCCTGAAACAATTACAATGTGTGGTTCCATATATGATGAGATGTGTTCTCTATACTAGCCTCTAAGCGGCACAGTGGATGGAGCTGGGTCTGACTGAGTCAGGAAGATTTGTCTTTCCGAGATCACATCTGTCCTTGGACAGATTAACTCTAAACTCTAAATTAACAACTCTAAACTCTAAAAAATTCCTCTAAAACAAGCCGGAGGAGGAAATGGCAAACCAACTCCAGTATCTTTGCCAAGAAAACCCCAAATAGGGTCACAAAGAGCCTAATACAGTTGAAAGAACTGATTGACACCAAGTGTTCTCATGTTAAGATAATGGTAGAAATCAGAACTTAATGCAAAATACTTTTGATATCTGAAATTAAAGTGTAACTTGGAAACTGCATAGATCAGGAAAATATATAGACTCAGAAATGAATTAGTTGTGTTCCCTGAGCAAGTCATTTTTTTACTTTTGTTTGCCTCAGTTTCCTTATCTATAAAATGGGTTAAAAGCATCTACCTCCCAGGGTATGTATGTATGTATGTATATATATATATATATATATATATATATATATATATATATATACATATATATGTTTATTATTAGTATTTTCATTAAGTGTAATTATTCTATACTTGTTTTTGGATGTGATTACTATAGAATGCCAATTTAGATAAATGGTGATTTTTTTCATAGAAGAGGGGATTCAGCAATGCACTCAAATGAATTATTATTTCATTATCAAAATGTTTTTTATTACATGTTTTTAATAAATAATATCATTTGTTATTATTAGGCTTCTAATTTTTCTTGTATTGAGAATTTTGGGAAGCCATTGAATAATAAATGCTGTTAATATGAAAATTGATTCCCAGAGGGAGAAACTTCTTTTAATCTGAATGACTTAAGATTATTAATTATGCCTATATATACATACACATGTATGTATATATATATACTTCCAAATGTTTCTAATGCGGTATGAAGGACTTAAGTATGTTTTAGAAATAAGTTCTCAAAACTAGAATAAGGATTTTACATGTAAAATTGTATTAATGATTGTAAAGAAAATTTAAATCATTTTTTCCTATTTTGAAGTCTCTGATCATATAAAAGGGATTCATATTTTTACAAATAAAGGCCTCAAGGATCTTTTTAAGATTCTTTCTTCAGACTCTTGATGACATTTTTCCATATTGGGCATAGGTTTTTGGTAAAAATAGAAAAAGCAAGAGGTACCAAAAAACAAATTCTTTGAAGTTTCAGGTGAATGTGAATTGCTAATCTGTGTTCCTCTTATAACTCTGCTGTTAATAGGATTCACTCCATAAGATTTGAACTGGTTTTCAACCACATGAACTAGTTACTGGAAAACCAAATTAAGGAGATTGTGCTATATTGTGCGATAAATCCTTGTTACTAGCACATTTTAGCAGAATTACCTAGGGAAATCTCCCAAGTGACTTGAAACCAGAAAAAGTGATCTACAAGAAGGAGCCTCCTCCAGAGCTGCCTTGAAAATGAGATCCATTCCAGAATTTCTAAGGGAAGATGCTTCCAAGGACCAGACACCTACCTGGGATTCAAAATGTAGTTTTTTATTTCACATGAACATCTGGAAGGAGTTACAAGAAGACTTGATGTTACTTAACATGATGTTACATTGATGATTGCTGTAGTATTGCTTAGCTTTGTGTTTGCATATAAAAGCAGCATTGCTCAAATTCCTTCACTTATTGTTTGGGGATCAGGTCCATTTGTTCTGCAACTTTTTGGTTAACTGAAAGACTGTCTTCTGGGATTTTTTAAAATTAATTTCATCTTATCAAAACTTGACTTCTGGAAAAATAATGTTAACTGTTGACATTTCTCAAGTAGATATGCCAAAGGGAAGTTTGAAGAAAGGATTTCTTTTTTTTTTTTTTTAATTTTATATATATATATATATATATTTTATAATATTATCCCTTGTATTCATTTTTCCAAATTACCCCCCCTCCCTCTATTCCCTCCCCCCGACGACAGGCAATACCATACATTTTACATGTGTTACAATATAGTCTAGATACAATACATGTGTGTGAATATCATTTTCTTGTTGCACAATAAACATTAGAATCCGAAGGTACATGCAACCTGGGCAGACAGATATTGGTGCTAACAATTTTCATTCCCCTCCCAGTGTTTCTTCTCTGGGTGCAGCTACCTCTGTCCATCATTGATCAACTGGAAGTGAGTTGGATCTTCTTTATGTTGAAGATTTCCACTTCCATCAGAATACATCCTCATACAGCATTGTTGTTGAAGTGTACAGTGATCTTCTGGTTCTGCTCATTTCACTCAGCATCAGTTGATTTAAGTCTCTCCAGGCCTCTCTATATTCCTCCTGCTGGTCATTTCTTACCGAGCAATAATATTCCATAACCTTCATATACCACAATTTACCCAACCATTCTCCAACTGATGGACATCCATTCAGAAGAAAGGATTTCTTTAGGTTACCTTGGTAATATGTAAATCTTCCTTCCTAAATCAGTCTGTAGTGTACCCTGTAAATGTAGTTTAATCTTAAATCTGACTTGGTTTACCCTAATGTTTTTGTCTAGTTTTCAGTCAGTGGCGTCTGACTCTCTGACCCACATTTAGGGGTCAGAAAAACCATTTAGGTTTTTCTTTCAAGATATTGGAGTGTTTACTATCTCCTTCTCTGGGTCATTTTACAGATGAGGAAACTGAGAACAAACAAACAAGATTAAGAACCCAGGCTCATACAGATAGCACATACCTAAGGTCAGATTTGAACTCATGAAGATGAGTCTTCCTGAAACTCCAGTTTCAGTAGTTTATCCACTGAACCACCTAGTTACCCTGGTTTATGTAATACAGTCTGTTTAACAAAGTCTGTCTCCTTAAGTGATATATGAGAACTCTGCTTAACTAAGTTTGCTCAACTTTGATGACATAGAAGGAAACATGGGATTATGATTTTTTGTGATACTTGTTTCCTATTGTAAATTTAAGTCTCAAAAAAAATAGGAGATTTAGAACAAATGCTTATTTAGATTTTTCTGATCATGTGATATTGGGCAAAGTTTATCACATTCCTTATCCCTCAAATACTTAAATGACTTATAATCAAACTTTTTAAAAGATGGATAATAATAAAAGTATTTGCAAGATATTATAACCCAGCTTTGATTTAGGTGACCCAAGGTGAGTACCCAAAGATTCTCATTTTAATACAGTCCATCTCCCATTGTGGGTAACCACTGAGAGTTGTACCCTCTTATGAACAGTTATTCTTTGAAGGGCAGATAAACTGCTAATAGGGAACTTTAAGAAAAACAGCCAAATGGCCATCCTTTTATTAATAATGCACTGACCTTATTATTAAAATGATGAAATTACCCAAAATCTATATCTCTTTGAATTTTTAAATTATCACAAACTCAACCTTTTTTCCTTCAACTCCTGGTTTTCCTTGGCTTCATTTAGGAAAGATTTAGCTCAACTCTCACTTCCTGCAGAAGTCCTTCTACCTTTCCCCTCCATTATCTCCAATTCTCCTAATGATAGTGCCTTCTAAGATTACCTTCTATTTATACTGTATATATCTTACATATGAAAATTTTGGCATGTTACCATGCCTTTATTTATATCCTCTCAAACACTTAGCAAAGAGTCTAGTTCTGTTAAGTGCCTAACAAATATCCATTGGGCCAAATGACCAATGTTGCCTTCCCCATTAAAATGTGTTGCATTCCCCATTAAAAACATGAGTTGGTAAAGCTTGTTTTTAACCTTCATTTGGATGCTCAAGTATTTGGTACTATGCCTGCTGGTACATAATAAGTATTTAATACATGTTCTTCAATTGATTGATTAAGATTGCTCCCAGACATCCCTTACCAACATTAATGAATTCCCTGGGAATTAAGTTCCTTTACAATGAAGATGGATAAAATTAATTCAAAATAAATATAAATGATATAAAAATAATGAAATTCGTATGAAAAAGAGATCAAGAATTAAAAACAAACAAATGTGGAAAGAGACTCTCCAAAGTAGCAATCCAATGTTGAGGGAGGAGGCAGGAGGAGGAGAGAGGGAGAGAAAGAATCAATCAGTGGAACACATATTAGGCACATGACATTCAGTATCAAAAACACACTGTACAACCACACAAACTCAAAGATCCCATTTTTCTGGAAATTTTTTTTACAAAAGATGCTGGCAAAATTGGGTAACCAACCATCTTTTCAGAAATTAGTTTTAGACCAACACCTCACATCATTTAACAGGATGCTTGACCTAGATATAAACTTCACATCATAAACAAATTAGAGGAGCAAGCTAGAAATCACCTTTCATATCTATGTTTAAGATAAGAGTTCATGGCTAAAGAAGTAATCAGAAATCACACAAGATAAAATGGATAATCTTGATTATATACAATTTGTTACACTTTATTTACAAAAATAAATTTAATATAAAAAGTAACTGGGGAAGAAATCTGTAACCAGTTTATCTAATAAAGGTCTCATTTCCAAGATTTATAAGAAAAATGTCATAAATTATAAGACTAAAAATAATTATATAATATAATAAATATATAATTAAAGACTAAGAATAAATGTTAAAGGACATGAATAGATGTTTTCAAAGAAAAAAAGACAAAGATCTCAACAATTACATTAAAAATATTCTAAGTCACTAATAATTAAGAGAAATAATTAAAAAGTAACTGGGAAGTTCTCTATATCATACTCTGAAAAAGATGACACAAAAGGAAAAATGACAAATGTTATGAGAGCTTTAAGAAAACTGGGTACTGGGGGTGGAGTTAAGATGGCAGAGAAGATACATGTATCTGAGCTCTCTCTGATGTCCCTCAGAACCAACACCAAATCTAGCCTCTGAACTGGTTTTAGAGTAACAGAACCCACAAATATTTGGAGTGTAACAAATTTCCAACAGAAGATTATTTTGGAAGAACTTTATAAGTCAGGGATGGAGGGAGGTGGCCAAACACAAGCAAGTGCAGACACTCAGGGAGATGTGGCACCTCCTGAGCCAGGGAATCTACTAGCAGCAGTGTTGGCTACTCTGCCCTGATTGCAAACCAATAGATCAGCAGATTAGCTATAAGACATTCAGCACAAATACAAAAGTCAAATAGTGAGCTGCTGAACCCCAGACTATCAGGACTTGGCCACACCACTCAGCACTAAAAGTTAGTCAGCACTGATCCAGAGCAGCCACTGTCACCTATACAGGAAGCTTGGGACAATCTCCCTTTGCCTGAAAAAGCAAACCTCAATTTTTTTAAAAAATGAGCAAAAAAGCAAAAAGAGCTCTGACCACAGACAGAATTTATGAAGAAAGAGAAGAACAATTCAAACCCTGAGGACACTAAAAGCAGATATCTCCAGATGAAGCCCCAAAGGGTGATATGAGTTGGTTCCCATCTCACATGATTCTCTTGGTAGAATTCAAAAAGGACCTTAGAAGAAAGTTAGAAGAAAACGGGGAAAGGAAATAAGAACATTGTAGGAGAATTTGGAAAAGGAAACACAAATTATCTGAAGAAAACTTCTTACAAAATATTTAGTGAAATAGAAAAAGCATATAACTCCTTACAAAACAGATTTGACAAAATGAAAAAAAAAAAACTCCTTGAAAAACAGAATTTGTGAAAAGGAAAAAAAATCCATTGAGCAATTTAAAAATTCAATTGACCAAATACAAAACGATCTAAAAAAAGCAATGGAAGAAAATAATTCACTAACAATTAGAATTGAACAAATGGAAATGAAAGACTCCATGAGAAATTAAGAATCATCAAACACAAACCCAAAGACTTTAGCTACTGGGATTAAAAACTCACTATTTGGCAAAAACTGCTGGGAAAATTGAAAACTAGTATGGCAGAAACTAGGTATTGACCCACACCTAAACACCCTATACAAAAATAAAGTCAAAATGGGTTCATGATTTAGACATAAAGAGTGATAGCGTAAGCAAATTAGAAATACAAAGAATAGTTTACCTCTAGAATTCATGGCCAAAGAAGAATTGGAATTCATTATTGAACGCAAAATAGATAATTTTGATTATATTAAGTTAAAAAAGTTTTCATACAAACAAAACTAATACAAGATTAGAAGGGAGCAATAAACTGGGAAAACATTTTTTACATTCAAGGGTTCTGATAAAATGCCTCACTTCTAAAAGATATAGAACAATTGACTCAAATTTATAAAAAATTCAAATCATTATCTAATTGATAAATGGTCAAAGGATATGAACAGGGAATTTTCAGATGAAGAAATTAAAACCATTTGTAGTCATATGAAAGGGTGCTCTAAATCACTACTGATGAGAGAAATACAAATTAAGACAACTCTTAAGTACCACTATATACCTCTCTGATTGGCTAAGATGACAAGAAAAGATAATGATGAATGTTGGAGGGGATGTGGGAAAACTGGGACACTGATACATTGTTGGTAAAGTTGTGAAGTGATCCAACCATTTTGGAGAGCAATTTGGAACTATGCCCAAAGGACTATCAAAATGCACATACCTTTTCATCCAGCAGTATTTCTACTAAGCTTATATCCCAGAGAGATCTTAAAGGAGGGAAAGGGACCCACGTGTGTAAAAATGTTTGCAGCAGCCCTTTTTGTAGTGGCAAGAAACTGGAAATTGAGTGGGTGCCCATCAGTTAAAGAATGACTGAATAAGTTATGGTATATGAATGTTATTGTTCTATTAGAAATGATGAGAAGAATAATTTCAGAGAAACCTAGAGAGACTTACATGAACTGATATGAAGTGAAATGAGCAAAACCAGGAGTACATTGTACATGACAACAGAAGATTATGTAATGATCAATTCTGATAGATGTGGCTCTTTTCAACAATGAGATGATTCAATTCAGTTCCAATGATCTTGTGATAAAGAGAGTCATCTGTACCCATTATGGATGGACCACAACATAACATTTTCACTCTTTTTGTTGTTAGCTTGCATTTTATTTTCTTTCACATTTTTTCCCTTTTTGATCTTATTTTTTCTTGTATAGCATGATATTTGTGGAAATATGTATAGAGGAATTGCATATGTTTAACATATATTGGATCTCATGCCAACTGGAGGAGGTAGAAGGGAGGGAAAAAAATTAGAACACAGGGTTTTGTAGGGGTGTATGGAGAAAATTATCCATGTATATATTTTGAAAATAAAAAGCTTTAGTTAAAAATAATAATAAACATGTACAAAAAGAAAACTGGGTATTCTAATGCATTGTTTATATAACTGGGAATTGATTCAAATATTCTGGAAAGCAATTTGAATCCATGCTGAATTGTGCATACCTTTTGAACTAGTAATGTATTTCATTACTAGGTCTATATCCTAGCAAAATTAAAGAGGAAAAGAATTTAAATGTACAAAAATGTTTATAGCAGTTCCTTTCAAGATAACCAATAGCATGTCATCTGATTAGGCAATAACTAAACAGTGGGCGCAGCTAGTTGGTGCACTGGGCTTGGAGTCAGGAAAATCTGAGTTCGAATCTAATCTCAGACATTTACTAGCTGGTGTGATCCTAGTTGAGTCATTTACCCCCTATTTGCCTCAGTTCCTCATCTATAAAATGGGGGCACACTGGAGAAGGAAATGGCAAATCATTCCATGATCCTTACCAAAAAAATTCCATGAACAAAGTGCATGCAGTCACATAAGAGTCTGACAAAATTCAACAACAAAATATGAAGTATGAATGTAATACACTGTAATTGTGTCATAAGGAATAGTGAAATGGATAATTACAAAATAAACTTGGAAGACCTTTAAGAACTAATGAGAAAGAAAAGTGAGCAAAACCAGAATATTTTCTACAATAATATTATAAAGAAAAACAATCTTGGAAGACCATATAATAGTGTTATTATAAAAATTATTCTGGTTTTGCTCACTTTTCTTTCTCATTAGTTCTTCCCAGTTTATTTTGTAATTATCCCAAGTAATAATGAACCATGAATCCAAAAAATGAAGATGAAACCTACTAATCTTCTGCCCAGACAGATGATAAACTCAAAATACAGAAACATCCTTTTCCAGATATAATTATTATGGGAATTTACTTTGTTGGGCACATTTTAGATACGTATTGAAGAATTTGTCTATTTGAGTGTTTCTTTTGTTTTTAATTTGCTCAATTAAGAAAAATGTAGAAAGAACAATTTTATTTTTAAAAATCTGTTATTGAAAAAATGGTCTTACAAATCATACAAAGCTATATCAGTAGGTTAACATAGTTTAGTGAAATTTTCTGCTAAGCTGGGCTGGTACACATAACTGCCTGGGACAAAAATATTGAGTGTCTTTTCATCTACTCACAGCTGGACATAAGACCTACCAGGCAAAGCAAAATTGTTGAGTCAATTAAGTTTCTCTCTACACT
This sequence comes from Sminthopsis crassicaudata, assembly GCF_048593235.1. NCBI lineage: Eukaryota > Metazoa > Chordata > Mammalia > Dasyuromorphia > Dasyuridae > Sminthopsis > Sminthopsis crassicaudata. Next base: position 475,330,932 of record NC_133619.1, read on the forward strand.
AGGGGTTCTTGGCCTATTTTATTTTTTTATGTCAGAGACCCTTCTCTTAGCTGCCTGGTGAAGTCTTATGGATCCTTTCTCAAAATAATTTAAATACATAAAATAAGGTACAGAGAATTGCAAAAGAAACCAATTATATTGAAAATTATCAAAATAACATTTTAGGGGCAGACTTGAGTTCAAATCTGGCCTCAGACACTTAACTCTTCCAAGCTATGTGACCCTAGGGGCAAATCACTTACCCAATTTGCCTCAGCAAAAACCAAACATTTTTGAAAAGAAGTTTATGCTTTTTAGACACTGTTCTATACTAATTTTCCTCCCCTTCTGCTTCTGCAGAATCTCAGAATACTCTCCTATCAATGGCCAGGTATCTGACATTTATCTCAACAGATAGGTTAATTGATTGCACTTTAACATGAGTTTCAGTTAATAATATATTTGTGACTTCATCCAGTCGTTTTTGACATTTTTAAGCCTTTTATATCTGCCTTTGAACCCTATTAAGGTAATTTCAGACTTCAACAAGAGGGAAGACCCTTGAAGTTAAAAAAAACTTCCAGTAAAGGCCCTGAACATAAAAGGTTTTTTCTCCCCAAAATATTTGCACAACCCAAGATCTTTGAGTTTAATGTCAGAAGACCCAAGTTCAAATTCTAGGTTTTAACTTACTACATAATATATGGGGACCTGAGACAGTCTTGGTCTCAATTTCCCTCTTACCAATTCTAACTCAGTTTGTGACCTAGCAGTAAAGAGATGGATTTCTTCACAATTCTGCCATTCCTCTCCCTACCCATGGAAATACTCCTTTCATGCATGCTTGGGCCCACAATTCTGTTAACTTAAAGTTTTACAACATCCTACAGCTCCCTAGATGTTGGAGCCTCAATTACACAGCAAGACAACCGCAACTGGGTATTTGGGGTCATTAGAATGGCAAGGATGGAATTGAGTGCACAGTAATCAGGCAGCTAGTATCCCAGCAGGAGGAGGTTCTCTCCTCCCCAACTCAGTGTAAATTAAATAGCTAAATTCAGGAGAGCTGCTGCATATGTATGCATACTCTGTACGAAGAACACCACATCTGTTACATACAAATTTCCTTTTTAATAACCACAGTCTCCCGTCCCCCAGCCAAGGTTAGAATTAGCTGCACTGTCCTGCCCCCACATTACTGTGAAACATAAACCCTTTGCTTTGGCATTTAGTTGCATTCCACCACCTATTAAAGTCTCCCCGGGTGCCCTAAGCTAGGTCTGCTTTCAATGACCATGACCACAGCGATTCCAAGTGCCTCCATTACCATTCTCCCCCTCCTCCCTCCCATAACTAATGCACATTAATAATAATGCTGGACTTATTTCAAGTGTTGTTCCAGTTGCAAATTGGCTGGAGGGGAAGGGATGTTGCAGAGGAGTGTATGATGCTCCCTTGGGGACGGGAAGTGGGGATGCTGTGCCCACTCTTTCCTCAAAGCCGCCTGACTCCTTCCCTGCTTGGTCTGTCTCCTTGTGCTCCTAAGTGTAACCTGTCCGGGGCTTTTTTAGATTCATCATCACAAGGGACTGAAAGCTACCAAGTGCTTGTTTTGGGAAAAAAGCATCCAACGGAGGGGTGGCTGTGAATGAGCGTCTTTCTCGGTTTTGGAAAGGGGGATGACTCGTGTGTTTGTGTGTCTGTCTGCCTCTCTTACACACACGCACAAAACACACATAGAGTCATTTCCCTCTCTCTCTCTTGTCAACTCTGCACTGGCTTAGGAGGGACCTTGGATTAAACCACACAGGAGCACCACTCTCCCAGGGAGTTCCCTCTCCCTACCTAGTCCAGCAATGATCTCCCGGCTTTGGGCCCCTGACGAGAGCTCCGGGCTGGAGCCGGTGAGGGGCTGGGGCTGGGGGGGCGGGGGGGCGCGGCTCTCTTACCTGGTCCGGACATAGCTGGAATGGATGTTGGGAAACAAGTTCCCGTCAGTCTCCAGTTGTTTGTATGTTTCTGCTAGCAGAGTTCAGGACGCTAGGATCCTTTGCCAGGACTCATTCGGCAGCCGACTGAAATCTAGGAAAAGAAAAATGGGGGTCCGGGGCATTTATTGTGACCCGTCGCCTTGGAGACTCGGGGACACGTCTCCAAGACCTGACTTGACGTGAGCATCACGCGATCGCCGCGCATTGTGTCCAAGTGAACTTTCGTGAGCTGATGGCCCGCGGGCTGTTGTACACAGTTGGAGGGGGAGGGATAAGGCTGTGTCCGTTGTTTGCGGGACTAGTGGGAGGTGGGGGTGACACTGCTGCCCCCTCTCCATTGCCCACCGACTCTCTATTAAAACTCTCAGCTTGTTCAGGATTTTGAGGTCAATTCAACTGAATCTCTCTCTAAACCAAAGAGATCATTTCAAGTGTGATCAGTCGGAAAAGGTGTTGGGAGTTTAGAGAAATCTTTGGATAAACCTTGGTGGCCATTCTTTTGATCTGTGTTGTTCAGTTCACTCATCATGACTTCATTTGGGGTCTTGGCACTGCAATGGTATGTGGGCCAAGAGAAAACACAATCTGCCTCCTTAGCTTAATTTTTATATTTACTCATTCACATGAATTTACAAATTAATATTTATATTCATACATAAAATCCTCTGTTTGGCTTTTAAAACTCTTTAAAATCTTCCTTCCCTGAAACATGTCAAGTCCTTTTACACCTTGCTCTCCCCACCCCTATACTCTCTGATGCGATGGTCTCTGCTGTTGTTCAGTAAAGACACAATTATCTTCTCCTGACTGTCCTCCATTTCTGGAACTCTCTCCCTCCTCATTTCCACTTCCTTGCTTCAAGTCTTGCCTAAAGACCTCCCTTTTACAATAAACTTTTCCTAATCTTCTTTAATCTTAGTTTTCCCCTTTAAAATAATCTTCAATTTATCCTGTCTATATCTTCTTTGTACATAGTTGTTGGCATATTGTCTCTACCACTGGACTGTGATGTCATCCAGAGTAAGGAAAGGATTTTCTTCCTTTTTGTCTTTCTGTCCCCTAGGGATTCTTAGCACCATATCTGGCTCCTAGCAGGCTCATTGACTAGATTTTACTTGGTAAGATACAAGATATTGGGGAAGGTGAGGGAAGAACAGAAAAAAATATATATAGTGATCTAGACCCACACTGCTTGGTGGAGCTTATTTGATAGGGCCCCTTTAAAATGATTTTGGGATAACACAAATAACAATAACAACTGGCATCTATGTAGTGTTTTAAGTTTTGAAAAGTACTTTGCATCCATTATATCAATTGAGTTTCATAAAGGAATTAAATGGGAGTTATAAGAACTTTCTAACCATAAGTTAGAAACTTTGAACAAGAAAACACCATGATCCCATTTCTAGGCTGTGTGTTGCTTTAGAGAGAGAATCAATTGAATTGAATCAATGACCTCAAAATCCTGAACAAGCTAAAAGTTTTAATAGAGAGTTGATGAGCAACAGAGATGGAAACAGCAGTGTCTCTCCCATCTCCCACTAGTTCCCAACATACAACTATCCTTCCCCTCCAATTGTATACAAGAGCCTACATCACCAACTCAAGAAAGTTCTCTAGGACACAGTGCACAGCCATCCTGTGGTAGAGACTACATGTTATGCTCAGCATGTAACAGACAGACCCAAAGAAAATAATGGATGAGTTACCATTCACTTCTGCCCAAGGCACATATGTGACATATAACCCTCTAGTTGTATTCTCTAAGTGTACCCCCTTTCATGCTGAAGGTATGTATGTTTGTGGGAGAGTGTGTCCCAAATTAATAGAGGAAATGTCATCGCTACTCTCACCTATTTTATTAAATGCCTTTAATTTGTAAGATTGTGTCTTCTACCTCATTGGTAAAACTAAATACACCAGTAGGGGATCGTGAGATAGATTTTTTTGAGTGGATATAGGTCTATAGAATACCTTGAACCCTGGGTCCATTTGTAGGGGGCTTGCACGAAAGAGGAGGTACCCTTGGAGCTAGATACTATTAAAAGGTCTTATTTCTGTCCCAACTTTGCTAATGAGCTTCATGATTATGGAGCCTTTTGTTTCTTCATCTGTAAGATAAAGTAATTAGATGAGACTGGATGAAAGGAGATCCCTTTCAATTCAAAGGTCCAATTATTGTGACTCTAAACTCTGAGCCTGTTGTTGTTGTATCATTTTTGGTCATGTCCAATTTTTGTGGTCCTTTTTGGGGGTTTTTTTGGCAAAGATATTGGAGTGCTTTTACCATTTCCTTCTCCACCTATTTTACAGATGGAAACTGAGGCCCAAGATCAGCCAGCTAGTTAGTATTTAAAGCTGGATTTGAAATCAAAGTCATCTTGATTCCAAGATCAGTACTCTATTTACTTCATCACCCAGCTGCCCCATGAGTCTGTGTCAGCATCTAAAATGAGATAGCATTCATCACAATTGAGTCCCTTCTGAAACTGATAGAACTAGTAAAAATAGCTCCATTCATGAAAAATATATTCTAAATGAATGGAAAGTTTATAGAATTTCCAAAGAGTACTTGTTAATAATAGCTTGCTTTTGTAAAACAGTATTACTATTCTGTGGTTCATTCTTTTGAAGAAACATTTCTATTTCAATATTTATATGAGGGCATCATGTTAGCCCTTTCTATTGTGATCTGAGAACTGTTTCTGCATAAGTCATCTGGTTGTCCAAGGCAACCCCTTTAAACAATGAAGTTGATTTGTTTTCAGGTTCTAGAAATATCACACTAAGGGTGGCCAAGTAGCCAAACTATGAATTCCTATTATAGTGGCATTTATTTACATGGTACTTCTAATTCACAGTATCTTTATTCATCAGATTTCTCTTCTTTTGTAGCACTCTATTCATTATTTACATGGAGAAATATATCATTAACCTCTTATTTCCTGTAAAAGAATCCAGAACATCTAGTTTGACATCCCTATCTCTATATAGGGTGTCACTAAATGATGCAAAGAAGAGGAATATCCTTTCTTGCTATATCCAAAGTGTCCACAAATTTTCTAGGGTCAGTCCAGCCGCCTAAGAGACATTAATTAATAGGAAACTGAGGGGTTCCCAATACCCATCCCCAGATGGGGTTCCACCCCTTTCTACACAAAGCTCAAAGTAAGCTTGTTTGTTTCTAACACAGGAATTAAAATTTTTCTTAAAGCTTTTTTGAACTTCCTCTCTCATGAAACCTTTACTTCAATAGCTATGACCCCAACAGCAGTCGCTTCCCTTCAAATGGATTCTGTGCTTTAGTTGCTTTCTTTCTACTCCTTATGGTCCTTTCTTCCATTTCTTCCACAATCTCCATTTTAAGGGAAAAGCCAGACCAGCCAACTTTCATTCTCTGGACTACACCACCATGCTCTCTGCATGGCTATCTCCTTCTACTCCCACCCTCACTTTAACTTTCTTTTGTGTGTTGTCTTTCCCCATTTGAATGTAAGCTCTTTGAAGGCAAGGCCTTTCTTTTTGTTTTTATTTGTATCTTCTGTATTTAATAGGACTTGACAAATAAGTGCTTAATAAATGCCTTCCAATGTGAAGGCATGCCATTTATTGTCTTGTAATGTTATCTTATTGTGAGCCCAAATGGTGTATGGCTCTGACTCTAATTTTTTTAGACAAACATAAACATTTTATCCATCCAAAGACTAGTCCTTTCTGAGCAGCTTCTTTGTGAGGCTATAATATTGTCATTGATCAAAATTGTTTTAGAATTCCTTTTTGAAACTTCCTTCATCGTGGATATAAATTGTGGAGTCTTTAAATTAGGGAGGCCAACTTTATGCTGACTTTGGAAGCAGGATTCCCAAATAAGATATTGCTGTTAGCCCAGCAGAGTAGTTCTGGGACTTGGACATTTATAGGACTCTGCTGTGTAGAAACTGAGTTAAATTGAGTGAATCTAAAGCTACCTCCCCTCCCACTTCCATTTCTTTCCCAAAAACTTAGATCAGGGAAAGGGATTATACTTCTACCAGAGGGGACAGGAGAGAAGAGAAAAATGAAGAGAAAAAAGAAGGGAGGGAAAGGGAAAGCAAAAGGGAAAGAGAAGGGAGATAGAAGGGAAGGGAAGGGGGAAGAGAAGGGGGAGAGAAGGGAAGGGGGGAAGAGAAGGGGAAGAGAAGGGAAGGGGGGAAGAGAAGGGGGAGAGAAGGCAAGGGAGTGAGAAGGGAGAGGCAAGGGAGAGAGAAGGGAGAGGAAAAGGAGAGGGAAGGGAGAGGAGAGATAAGGGAAGGGAGAGAGAAGGAAAGGGAAGGGAAAGGAAGGGCGGGAGGGGAGAGAGAAGGAGAGAGGGAGAAGGAGAGGCAGAGGGAAAAGGAGAGGGAGAGGGAGAGGGAAAAGGAGAGGGAGAGGGAGAGATGGAAAAAAATCCTCAGAACCCAGGACTTTTAAATTCCTTTTTTTTTTCACTAGGACAAATCTTCATCCATTAAGAATGAATCTAAATTATGGGAATGGCCAAAAGTAATTCACACAAGGCTGGCTAAATGAAGTAGGTGATGAAGTAAGAGATGATTCTCTAAAGGAAAGCAAGATTCAAATACACATAAATTGAGAGTGAGAAAGAACCTTAGACATCACCAAAAATCAAACTACATCCTTTCACAGAAGAGGAAGCTGAGAACCAAAGAGATTCATGAAGTCTGATTGAAGCACAGACTTTTAGGAAGCAATGGAGAGAAGCTACAGGCGAAGCTGCTCCATCATGATTGTTCACAAGTAATAAGTCTTTCCAGTAAACTGCAGCACTTGTGAACAGCTCCTGGTTACAGGTATCATGGTAGCTGTAAAAGCATGGAATTAAAAGCAATGGAAAACTCATGTTCTGCCACTTATTAGTAACTATCAGTTCCAAAAAGTCTTAGTGCAGTTTTAAAATAAAATGTTTTGGAGCTTTTAAAATTGTTTTCTTTTCATTTGACTCAGTAAATGTTCAAGAGCTTTATCTTTAGGAGAACAAGAAAAGGAAAATATTTGAGCTTTGGTTTTAAGTACTTCCATTGTTTGGGTACCAAGGTTAGTTCTGAATCAAGTACCAAATCAAAAAGGAATGTGAATTTTTATTTCATTATTTAATCATAAGTAGTACACAAAATACGATATACATTCAAAAATAAACAATTGGCCACTGAATTCAGTAACAGTTAAATACAGCATGGTTCTTATAGAGAAAAAGTGGGTCATTCAAACTCAGTTGTAAGCCTAGTGCTATAACATCTAAAGGTCTTGGCAAAAATGATTAGAATATATTCTGCAAAATTGATGATACATTGTATCAGGTCTCATGGATTACAGATTTTTGAGACTAAAGTTTTAATTAGGTTACTTGGATATTAAAGGCCACTTAGGGCACTGCTGACTTGTTTTATTGTTGTTATTCAGTCATTTCGGTTGTGTCCAACACTTTTGTGACCTCATTTGGGCTTTTCTTTGCAAAGATATTGGAATGATTCACTATTTCCTACTCCAGTTCCCAGTGGAGGAAACTGAGGCAAATAGGGTAGAGTGGCTTGCCCAGAATCACACCAGTAGTAAGTGTCTGAAGCTAGATTTGAACTCAGCAAAAATTAATCTTCTTGACTCTAGATCCAGGATCAACTGTAAAATAAAGGTAATAATAGTACTTATTTCCCAGGGATTTTGTGAGAATAAAATGAGATAATATTATGGATTTTTTCTCTTCCTCTGTAAAATGAAGGGATTGAAACATAAAGATCATCTAACATTTAAATCTATGATTTTTTTTTTGCTGTTTTTCCTCAAATTTTTAAAAGAAAGGTGATCCTTTATTGAAGATAGCTTTCATTATAATTGGAAAACTGGACAAATATAAGTAAGGAATACATCTATTTTAGATTATGTTTTGTTCAATAGTAGAACATAAGATCCTTGAGAGCAGGAATTGTTTCATTTTTGTCTTTGTATTCCTTTAGTGCCTAAAACAGTGCCCAAAACAGTGCCCAGTACATGGTATGTTCTTTTTTTAAAAGTATATTCTTTAAAAAAAGCTTTTCAAATTAAATTGAAACTTGTTTTTTTTTCCTCAATTACTAAAGACTTCAAACTTCAGCACACAAATGAAAGTACAATTCCATTAGAATTCTGTGAAGAGCAATTATCCCCTTTGGTTATTATATACCATTTTCTTTCAGTTTCCCCTAAAGACCCATTGCCATGGAGTTCCAAGTCTTGTTTTGCTTCTACCTGCTAATCCCATTCCGAAAAATGTTTCTTCTGGTTGTTTAATTTCCCATCAAGTCAAGAAGGTCCCCAGCTGTTCAGGAACCACAAAGAAGCACATGGTATTTCATCAAGTTGCTGAAGAAGTATGCTTGTCACCAACACATTGCCTTACCCATAGCAGGTACTCAGTAGATATCTGCTAAATAATCAATCTAGTGGGAAGGGGGCAATCAATTTAATAATTATCATAATAAATGCTAAGAAAATCACTTAATTGCACTTGGCTGAGTGTATACCAACAAAAGAAACCATTAGTAATGTTATCCAGAGTGTCCAAATTGGCAAAAGGAAGCCAATAGATTACAGAAAAATTTTTAAACAAAATTATGCCCTGAACACAAGCATCTGTAACAATATTTATCTATGTAGTTGTTGATGATGGGGGGTTTTTTAATCTTTGAGATGATTGTATCCTCTGCTCTGGCATGGTTCCAAGTCTCTCCCTGGATAAACTCATCACTTCTAATCTAACCACCATGCTGCTAACTCAAGCCTTAATTAACACCCCTTCCTTCGTTCTTCTCTCTCCTAAGATTGGAGGGTTGGAGGGGATAATAGCAAACTTATCCCAATGCCTTCCATTATAGAGGGCTGAAAATCAAATCAATCTACTTTACATCTATTGTCCTGCCTGGTATCTACTCCAAGGAACAAGATGCTTCTGCTGGTTGTCCCCTGTCCTGCCCCCACCCTTTGCTACCTTCTTTTGTCTATTATTTCACAATTTAGATTGTAACCTCCTTGAGAGCAGGAACTCTTTCTTTTTATTAACTGTATCCATTCTGCTTTGTATGGTACCACACACCTAGTAAGTGCTTAATAAATGTTTATTGGATTGGATTGATCTTAACTCAAATCTCAAATGCAATTTTTTTTGTTTGATTTGGTTTGGGTTTTTTGTTTGTTTTTGCCATTAAAAAGAATTGTGGCAAAGATAACTCTTCTTCCATTCAGTTTCTAGTATTCTGATTGCCACAAGCTCTTTCGAAGAAGGAAAATAACAAACATGCACTGCTGTGAATGAAGGAGTAAATTAAATTATTCATTACCTTCATAATACAGCACCAGATATCAATCATCCAGCTTCATAGGATTTCAAACTGGAATGTTTTTAGGGGCCACCCAATCCAATCTCCTCACTTTACAGACAAGGAAAATAAGATCCAAAGAATATCACAAAACAAGTAGTAAGAAGCAGAGCTATGACTCGAAACCAGGTCTCCTGTTTCCAAATCTAACTCTCTTCTCTACTATCCTACTCCTGAACTACCCAGATCACTTTGAACCTGGGGAGGTCTCAGGAATTCACATTTCAAACAGAGGTACAGTTACCTTCTCCATCAAACAAACTAATCCTCCAGATTTATCCGCTTGGATAGTTTACATGAGCAACAAAGAAATTAAACTCTCATTTCTTGGTGTGAAAGAATTTAACCCACTTCTAGCTTTATAAAAACAGAGTACCAATTGCCATAGTGGTTACCACAAGCCTGCTAGATTGGGATTAAGGTAGGAATGTTCCCAGTCACTAAGTAAATCCAGTGCTCTTTTGTCTGGCATGGCAGGAATACCTCTTATTCTGATTAATTTCCACAAAACAAATCAGAAATGTCCAACCACAAGGTAGAGAAAGCAGGCTGTGGTTGCCAAAAGCACAGCTTCTCCCACAGGCCTAAAGGAGAATGTCCCCAGTCCTGATGAGCACATCTCTAAAATGATTCAGTTGTCAGAGCTGCTGGATTATCACATCTTGTAGAAAATTAAACAAAAAAGTCCCTCTAGGGGAGTCTAATGAAGGTGGATGGAGATGGACTGACCTCTCCTAAGGAAATAAAGGAGGACAAAAAGTGGGAAAAGGCCCTCTCTTATCACCACCCCTGCCTGTGACCCCCTAGACACATGCTTTTCAGTTTGAAAAACTCCATTTTACACAAATCGGATGAAATTGTTGGGTCTCTCTTCGGATTCCAAGACTGCTGAAATTGGAAATTCTGCTAGAAGAGGATCCGTCAAAGATGATCTAGGTGACAGACTGCAGGTAAAAACATCATCTATAGAGCCTGAAAAATAGCAAGGGAAGCATGGTTTTATTGTACAGAAATTGAGGGCACAGAAACACATCTTAGAAAACCTCTCCTATGACAGTAATTTGAAGCAACAGTAGAGGGACCCAGACTTGTTGAAAAACCCAGGAGATAAATAGTAAAAAAAAATTCTGTCCTTTGTGTACAAAAATGACATGTCTGGTCAAAAGAGCATGTGCTTATGAGTTTTCCAGCGGTGTAGATGGAATTATAATGAGTGGGTTAGATCTACTCTATCACCATGTTTTGCCTGGCGATCAGAAAGCACAAACCTTTTTGAGAGGGGTTGTTGGGACTGGGAGGACCTTTCAGAGCCATAGCCCAGAGCAATAAACTCATCCCTAAGGTGCTCTCTGAACTTTGCCTGATTTCATACAGTCCTCAAACTGAGTGAGCAACCTCACAAAACAGACCTGGTGTGCCTGTTTAAGCAACAGATTACTTCTTAGTTACTTCTTAGTGGTAAGGGCTCAGAAATGCCTCACTGGTATAAGCAACTTCCAAAAAATTTCCCTGTACTAATGCTGATTAGCAATTATACCGCACCTTATAATGCACTGAAGCAGCTAGGTGACACAATGGATAGAGGGTTGGCTTGGGGCCAGACGACCCGAGTTCAAATCCAGCCTCGGACTCATTAGCTAAGTGACCTGACTCATGCCCCATTTTCCTCAGTTTCCCTATCTATAAAATGGGCATCATACAGCACCTCATTCGCAGGATTGTTGTAAGGACTAGATGAGATAATTATAAAATGCTAAGTATAGAGCCTGGCCAGTAGTAAGCACTATATGAATATTAGCTATCATTTTTGTTGTTATTATTATTAGGGGGCAGCTGAGTGGTACAGTGAGTGGATAAAGCACTAGGCTTGGAATCAGGATATTTCATCTTTATAAGTTCAAATCCAGCCTCAGATCCCTAACAGAGTAAAAGACTGAGCAACAGATTATTAACTTCTACCTGCCTCAGTTTCCTCAACTGTAAAAGGAGGGTCAGAATAGCATCTACCTCCCAAGATTATGATGAGGATCACATGAAACAATATTTGTAGTGCTTCGCACAATGCCTGGCACATATTAGGTGCTACATAAATGCTTATTCTCTCCTCCTCCTCCTTTATAGTTCAAGATAGTTACCCGATGTCACATAGCCAGTAAGTATCAAAGAGAAGACTTAGAATCTACTTCCTCCTGACTGTGAGGCTGGCTTACTTTCTCTCTACCTTCTCAGTTATAGTTATAGTGTCCATAAATGATAGCTGTTGGATCAGTGTAGACTGAAATAGCTTTTCCAGAATTGTTCTATTTTGGAGTGTCCATGAAGACAGGAGTTTTCTCCATCAGCCAGTCAGCCTCCTATCTTATCCTGGATAATTTGTTCACAATAATATATTTTCAGGAAAACAGGGAAGAATCTGTTAAGACTCACAACAGCCCTACCTTTCCTAAAGAGGAAAGGAAAATTACTACTGTGTCCATCAAAACAAAGGACAAAACAAAAAAAAAATGGAATACAGTCTACATTTTACAAAGAAAAAAGGAAAGATAATATATTTCTATTTCAGAGCAGTTTCTACTTCATGTTTTCTATATTATGCTTTTCCCTCCAGCCAATAAGCACTGCTTTATTCCCCAGTGAATTGGTTCCCATTATCTATAACAATGGTTCCATTTTTATGTAATTTATAGGATCCTAAAAGATAAAAGATAAAATTAGGCCTTAAGATTAACATACCTCTAGAAGTAACACTAAATTTCCTATCTGAGAAACTGCTTCTTCTGATAAGAGGTTCACTCATTTTTTCCAGAAATAATTTTATCGTTTCCTTCTTTTCTGGGCTAGTGCTAGACAAATTCAGGATTTTTCCATTAATCTTAACTGTGGTATTGCTGAGACCAAACCAGTAGAAGAAATCAAACAAGGCATCTGCTTTGAATTCATATACAAAATTCAAGTCTTCTCCATTAACCACTTCATTTCCTGGAGGAAAAAACTTCTTGACCACTTCTCGAAAATTAAACTATATAAAAAAAAGAGAAAGATATTTCTTTAACCTCCATGAATATCCACACAAACATTAACATATAAAGATATTTTAAAAAACAATAAAACAACATCAACATAAAAATACATTATCTCTTCTCTCATAATTTGGGGTGTGTAAAATGAAAGTCTGTGTATGTGTCCCTATTTGTGTGTTTCTTAAGAATTTGAAAGACTACAGCTTGGGGATGTTTGCATTAAGCTAAAAACCTTCCCTACCAGATCTTGCCACTAGTGTGATTTAAGTGTTAGAAGACTAAAGAATTAGACCCATCTAATTAACTATCAGTCAAATGATTTAACATAAGTTTATTCTGCCTATTATTGTGTCCCATTTTTATTAAGACTTATTAGTGCCCAAATAAATTCATATTAAGGTCTATGATGTAGACGAATGAATATCAGATTTGTAATTTTTTTAAAAATAGGGTCAAATATATAGCTTTCTAGATATTATCAGGCTATATTCCAAGTCAGAAAATCCTGAGTTCAGATTCTAATTTTCCTGTACCTCAATTTTGCCATCTAAGCTTGAGGATGATAATTACTTTCTACCTAATAGAAAAATTTAAAACTGGCAAGTCCTCAACCTCTGTGGACCGCATTTCCTTATTCTATTAAAAAAAATTCACAAACACCTCATGGAGTTGTCATGAAGATCAGAGAAAATATATATGTAAAGCCCAGTGCTAATGATGACTATTAATATTATTAAAGTCCCTCTCTCCCACTCCTTTGATGTCACTTAGCCTTTTTCAGCCTCCATTTCCACATTTGTAAAATTATAATAACACTACCTGTCCTGTCTACTTCACAATGGTAGTATTATGAAGACCAAATGAGACCAGTTGTAGAAAGTGCTTAGTAGATGATAACGTGTCATGGAAGTATCAGTTCTCATAATATATTCAAGATCTGAGGACATGATTATTAAATTATTAAATGGGGGATACTACTGTCCTGGTTATTCATTGTTCTTTGTTATCAGAATCAGGTATATCTTAGAAGGGCCAATTGCATTTTGTTGGAGGGAAGCATATCTCTAAGAATGGTTTTCACTTTTTTGATTGTAGCACTGTCCTTAAAACTAAGTTTACTATACAGTCATTAAAATTTATTTTTGTTTTTCATAGTGGCAAATATTAATATCCTATCTTCCTTCCATTCAGCGTTTTAAAAACCTGTTGTTGTTGTGTTTCTTTAAGTCATATCATCTTTCTTCTAAGAAGTACTAACTACTTAACATGTCCACATCTCATTTAAGCTCATAAGGTTTGTAATGGGTAGAAGAGACTTATCACTCCCAATCTTAGGTGGCAAAACAGATATAGTGAAAAATGACTTAACCAAGATCTTATAAGTTAAGGCCCTAGGACAAGATCCAGGTCTCCTAAAAACCCATCCCTTTGTTGTTTCTCTAATTCTTGATGCTTTGCCAATTAGTCATTTCCAACTTTTTGTGACCCCATTTGGGGTTTTTTTTGGCAAAGATGTTGAAATGATTTGCTATTTCCTTTTCCAGCTCATTTTTACAAATGAAGAAACTGAGGAAAACAGATAAGGAAGCTGAGGCAAACTTGCACAAGGTCACAGGAAAACTTGCACAAGGTCACACAGCTAGTAAGTGTCTAAAGCCATATTTAAATTCAGCTCCTCCTGACGCCAGGCCTGGCACTCTATCCACTGCATAACTGAACTAATTCTTAGTAGCACTGAATTCAGACAGTTCAAAACTTACCTCAAGTCGGTAGCTTTCTCCAATCACTGAGGAAATGACTGTATCCATCCCATGCTCAATCTGTCTTCTGATCTTGGGGTGTCGTGTATTCACAAGAAATGCATATGTCTTTTCTAAAGGTAGAAAGCACAGTTTAGAGATGATTTTTCATCTTTTACATAAGCACCTTCCTTCACAATCCACCGAGCCATCCTTCACAATGTGTTTGTAGTTCTATGATTTTATGGCATACTTCTTACCCTCACCCCATTTTGTATGACATTATTAATGTATTTTAAATAAAAAATTAACATTCCCTTAGAATTTCACCACATATTTTGAGACAGATTGGGAAAGCATAAAATGACATTTAGAAGAAGATTCTGAACATGGCAGAATAGGTCAGAAAATTTCTGACTCTCCAAATTTTCTCCACAAAAAAAAGAGAGATAGAACATCACTTCAGAGGGAATGTAGAGCAGAAAAATAAACAAAAGTCAGAGTAAAGAAGTTGTTCTCCTAAAATTATATAAGGAGACCCTAGGAAATACCTGATCTCCAGGTGTGGAGATTTAGCAGAATGAAGTGGAAATACCTCTAGACCAGGTCAGAGAAACCAACAAACAACAAGCCCTGGGGACAGCTAGACTTGGGAGCCAATCTCAGCCTCAAGAACTTTCATCTCACTGACAGTGTGGGCGTCTGGTCCAGTGGGAGAAGATTGAAGGAATTTCCACACAGCTGCACTGGCCAAACCTGATCTAGGCTGAATTGCTGCTGTGAGGAAAAAGGAGCCTGCACAAACCTGGGAAATGCAGTGGCAGAGGCACAGTGGGCACCTGGCTTCAGTTCCAGTGCAAAGAGGACAGCTGTACTTGACAACCACCAGAGAGATTGAAAAGAACAAGAACATTTATAGGATAGCATGACTCAAGAACCCTAGACATGGATTAGGAGATCCCAAAGTTAAGCTCTGGGACAGACCTCAAATAAAACAAGACCTGAGGCTTGGGAAATAATTCCTCATATGTTGGGACTACAATCTGATTATACTAATAAATGGAAAAATAAAATAAAATAATAAATAAAAAATGAGTAAGCAAAGGACTCATGCTATCTGAAAAATATGATAAAAAAATTGATATAGGATCACAAGAAATTATCCAGAAAAATTGCCCTGAACTTCTAGAGCAAGAGGACAAAGCAAAAATACAAAAAAAAAAAATTATTGATCACCACCTGAAAGAGATGCTGGGAGGAAAATTTACAGGTGTATCATAGCCAGGTTAAGGAGAGAATATTGGAAACAACAAGAGCAGCTGTGGGACAGCATGACTCAAGAGTCCTAGCCATGGATTACAAATATAGAGGAGAATCCAAGTTGGAGTCCTGGGGATAGATCTCAGGGCTTGAGTTTTTAAAATAAAATTTTAAAAAATAAATAAATGAGCAAGCAAAGAAGAAAGAACCCAACAAAAATAACTATTATGGGGATAGAGAAGATCTGGATACATGGTCAAAGAAAGATCATGAAGCTAAAAAAAAAAAAAAAAAAAAAAAAAAAAAGAGCCACTTCTTTTTTCAATGAGAAATGTCAAATGGTCCTAAGCACAAAAAGAATTCTTGAAAAAACTTTAAAAGGACTTTAAAAATCATGAAGCTAAAAAAAAAAAAAAAAAAAAAAAAAAGAGCCACTTCTTTTTCAATGAGAAATGTCAAATGGTCCTAAGCACAAAAAGAATTCTTGACAAAACTTTAAAAGGACTTTAAAAATCAAGTGAGAGATCAAGAAAAATTAGAGGGGGAAAAAGAACATTATGAAAAAAAAGTCAACCAATTTGAAATAAAGAATCAGAAATTTAAGGAAGAAAATAATTCATTGAAAACTAGAATGGGGCTAATGATGTTTTGGACACCAAAAATAATTTTTAAAAAAATCAAAAGAATGAAAAAGTAAAATAAAATATTAAACATCAGAAAAACAACTAATTTGGAAAAAAAGATCAAGGAGAAATAATATAAGAATAGCTGAACTACCTAAAAATTATGATTAAAAATAATTTTCATATATTGTTTTAAGAAATTATCAAGGAAAACTGTGCTGAAGTTCTAGAACAAAAAGGCAAAACAGAAATTGAAAAAATTCACCAATCAACATCTGAAAGAGGTCCCAAGAGGAAAACTTATAAGATTATCATAGGCAAATTTTAAAACTCCCAGGTTAAAAAAAAAATACTGGAAACAACAAGAGAAAAAAAAAATTAAATATTGTATAGCTGCAAAAAGGATTACATAAGATCTAGCAGCTACTATGCTGAGGGAACAATATATAAATTTAGAAGGGTATAAAAGTCTGCTAAATTCAGAAAGAAATAAGAGTGCAAGGGAATAGGGTCAGGAGAAGCATTCTTGAAGAAGCAAATAGATTAAAGAATAGGAGGGCAAGGTAGTGAGTAGAAGTAAAGCAGAAGAATGAGGAGGGATAGAAATGGGGTGAGGATGTTAGTGAGGAAAAAAAATAGAAGGAAAACACACAAAAAGTAATTATACCTTGGAATAGAATGGGATAAATTTATCCATAAAATAGAAATTGATAGCAGATACATGGAAATGTTTTTGTATTTCTCTTCTCATTTTATATTTAAGTTTAAATTTTTAAAAAGAAAAAAATTAGGTGTAAGAATCACTGTTTTAAAAACTTTGAAGTCTATGACCTTAGTTGAGAATTTGTATCTGAATCTTATACTTAGGAGGTGACATAATGAAGCAAAGACTGAATCTAGTCTCTATTCCATTCTATTTAACAAGTATTTATTAAGCATCTACTATGTACCAATACTGTACTAAGTATTAAGGGTACAAAGGGAAAAAAAGTCTCTGTCCTCAAGGAGCTTACTATATATTACTGAGACATTAAGGTATAAAAGTCAGGAATTTAGGAAAATATTAAATTATAGTCTTCTTGTTTCTTAGGGGGGGAAAGTCTTTTTTTTCCTAATCTCTCACCTGTATAACAAAGTTAAATCCCAAGTAGTCACAGAATTAGTTACGTGCCCAAAGCTCTAAATTAGTCTATCCCTCAAGTCCTTAGACTTCCCTTTTCCTTGAATGAAAATGTCCACTCCAACTTCAAATTTAAATCATCAGAATTTTTTGAGAAATGAAAATTAGAGTATATTTTAAAGAGGAAAAAAAAATATTCCCATATCATCTGGTTCATATAGCACATTTATCCTTAGAGATCCCAAAAGCTAGCCGTTTCTGTTTGGGACCAGAATTCTGGAGTCAGGTCTACCCAATTGAAATACTTTTAAGTTTTCCAATTTGAATGATTAATGGCTAATAAATTTGAATGCTCTCCCACGATGCAGCATCTGTCTCTTTTGCCTTGACCACTCAGCTAAGCTGTCCAGGTGGACACAAAGATGTGTCAGCCATTAAATGCTTTTGCACAGTGCATTAATTTTCTCTAGCAACCCTCAAAAAAAGACCAGCAAGCTCATTCAATACCCTGATTTCCAAATTTCCTCTAACAAGATTTCACACAGCTCTGCATTTTTGACAGGTCCTATGTATCTCTGCCTGTACTTTTAATGCTGATGCTAAAGTAGCAAAGGCTTTTTTTTTTTGTTCTTTAGTTTCCTCCTGAGTGAGTTAGGCAGGGGGTGGACTTGATATATCTGTGAATTACAGCTCTATAGAAATATCTGGCTCTCCGGTCATCATCAAGCCAAACAGCCTCAGCAACTAAGCTCTGCTAACAGAAATTGCTCTTTATAGTGGGCTCTGTTCTCTGCCTCTGATATCTCTCTAGAAAAAAGTATTAGAGTGTTGAATTATGGAGAGAGTTTCAAGAATCTTGATGAGAATGAATCTTTGATGGGTTTTATTTTGAAGTCCATCATCCCTTTACATCTTGCACTAAATGTAAAATGACCATCTGAAAGCAAATATGATGACTTGAAACAGCTCACCTTGGAATTTTGAACAAGGAAGATATGTATGGGAAGTGCTAGGTTTAAGGTGAAAGGCTCTGAGTTTGGATCCTGGTTCTTATCAACTGACTGAATGGGGGCAAGTCAATTAACCTTAGAAATTGAGGTAATGAAATGGATAGGGTACCTGCAGATTCTTAACTGCTGTGTGACCTTGAGCAAGGCACTTAACCCTGTTTGTCTCAGTTTCCTTATCTGTAAAATAAGCTGGAGAAGGAAAGGGCAAACCAGTATCTTTGCCAAGAAAATCCCAAATGGGGTCACAAATAAAACTAATTAACTCAATAATAACACAACTTCTCTGGACCTTGGTTTCCTCATCTGTAAAAATTACAGGATTGGCTTACATAAACTCTTGATTCCCTTCTCCAAATCTTTACCTTTGCTTCTATATTATCCTTACACCAAAAAAACTCTGAGAGGTATAGTAACTGAAAAAGAAAATGCAGAAAGATTTTCATAGTGGGATTCTAATTAAAATGGCTGTCAATTGTTGGTGTGCTTTGCCTGTGATTATTTTACCTTCAAAGGGCCCTTCTGCTTTCTTCTTAGGCCTGAACCTTCCTTATGACCATAATAAATCCCATCTCCTGGACCCCTGCCATGATCTCTGGGCAATGATGTAAACCATAAATGTGCCAATTTCAGGCTTGGAGCAAGCTCTAGTATCCGCAGGTCTCCCACCTGGCCACTGTGGCGAGGGACCCAGAATGACAGAATCCAAGTTAAGGATAAAGCACAGCAAAAGAAAGCATCATGGTCTACTTCTCCAACCCACCTTTTGAGGAATCTCCTTCTGTTTGGACGTTAATAAAGAACAGCATTGGTCTGCTCAATATAGTTTCCCGATAGTCTTTGTAATCACAATAGTTGGTCAATTCCACATACCTATTTTAAAATAAAAAAGCAGAAATGATTTGAAATAAAACACTTCTTGTCATATGACATTGAATGAAAGTGCTGAAAATAAGACAATAAATTTAATTAGGGAAAAGAAACCTTTCCTTTTGTCTCTTTCACCTCTGGGGGAAAAAAAAGAGAAATGGAAAAACTTACTGTTATTCCTAATAAAGGGTATTACTGTCTAAAAAATGGAAATATTACTTAAGGATTTTTTTAAAAGTTCATTAAGTCCTGGAATCTTGGAGCTGGAAGGAACTTTGCTGTTTTCATCTTTCTTTATAGCCCCAAATCTGGCACATAGGAACTGTTTAGTAAATGCTTGTGTAATAACTGACTGACCTTTGAGATCATCTCTTCCACTACTGGGATCCTCCTATCTTTCTACGATATCCTCAACATGCAGTCCTCTAGATTCACAGGGAAGAAAACAATGGCCATTTTATTTTCAGCTAGCTCTAATTTTGAGAATATTTTCCTTTATAGTGGGGTCAAAGATTTCTATCCCTGTAACTTCTACCTACTAGTCCTCTCCTTAGCTGCCAAGATGACCTACCATAGCCCAAGTCTCAATAAACTCCTATAGCTTACTATTTCTTCCAGGATCAAATATATAAAAAGTTCCTGGTTAGCTTTTCAAGCCCTTCATAATTTGGCTCCTTCCTAATTTTCTAGTCTTTTTTATATATTACTCTCTTCCATATCCTCTAATAATCCATCAGCTATCTCCTTGTTCCTCAAACAGGATACTCTCATGCAATGGTCCTCAAACTTTTAAAATAGGGGGCCACTAACACGCCCTAGCTGTGTGACCCTGGGCAAGTCATTTAACCCCAGCCCTCAGGAAATAAATAAATAAATGAATAAATAAATAAATAAATGAATGAATGAATGAATGAATAAATAAATAAATGGCCAGTTCACTTCCCTCAGACTGTTGGAAGGCCGGAATATAGTAAAAACAAAAACTCACACTGTCTCCGCCCCTCAGCCCATTTGCCATAACCCGGCCAGCCCCATAAAGGTCCTCAGGGGCTGCATCAGGCCTGCAGGCCATAATTTGAGAGGCCCTGCTCTAATGTCTTACATGGAAAGGGTAATGTTCTCCCTCCTCAGTTCCACTTTCTAGCTTCCTTCAAGATAGATGACATTCCACTTTCTGCAAGAGATCTTTCCAAGTATGGTTCCTCCCCTCTTACCTAGCCCCCTTTCTGTCCTTCTTTTTGAAATTATCTACCATTTACACTGCATATATATATATTTTTTTTTCCTCAACAGTATTTTGTTTTTCCAATTACATGTAAAGATAGTTTTCAACATTTATTTTTGTAAGATTTTGAATTCTCCCTCTTCCCCTTACCTTCTCCCTCCCCAAGACAACAAGAAGTCTGATATAAGTTATACATATACAATCATATTAACATATTTCCATAAGTCATATTGTGAAAGAAAAATCAGAACAAAAGGAAAAAAACAAGAGAAAGAAAAATAAACAACATTCAAAAAAGATGAGAAAATATTACCCTTCAATCCACATTCAGTCTCCAAGTTCTCTATCTACATCTTGATGGCATTTTCCATCCCAAATTTATTGTAACTATCTTGGATCAATGTATTGCTGAGTAGAGCTAAGTATCATAGTTGATCATCACATAATCTTGCTATTAGCAAGTATAATGTTCTCCTGGTTCTCATCATCACTTAGCTTCAATTCATGTAAGTCTTTCCAGGCTTTTTCTGAATTTCCCCAGGAGAATATAAGTATTTTATGGGCAGGGTCTAAGTTTTTGTCCATCTTTTGTATTCCCCAGAATAAGCCCTGAATAAATGCTTATTGACTGACTGCTGACTCTGCTAGTTTTGCCTTCTGGCTATACAGAGACTAAGCCCTCCTCCAGTGATGGAAAACTTTCAGATCTCAGGCCACATGCAGAAGATTTTTATATCTTTCAGGGTGAAGCTTTCATAAACTTGCCACAAAATGGATATCAGTAACTATAGACCTACAGTTAAATAAAATGGTTGTGTTTTTTCTGGGATTTTGTGTAATAACCCCTTTTTATTTTCCTTGACCTCCAATAGAAGGCTTGTAATAATACAGTTACACCGAGCTCAATGAATACAGTTATACTCAGTTCTATAGTTCAAGCTGAGTGTTATACAATGTGAAGGGCCTGCTGTGAATCAACATTTTGACATAAGACTTGAAGCAAAGAATGACTGTGATCTCAGAGGGCAGATATTTGCTTAGAGGATCCATCAAAGTTGAATACAACACTAGTGGAGCCAAATCGCATGTTCTCTACTTTAAAACAAGCAAATTCATTTTTGTGGTTTGTCATGTTCCTTTCGAGCTCATTTTTACAGATGAGAAAACTGAGGCAAATGGGGTTAAATGATTAAGGGTAAAACAGCTAGAAAGTGCTTAGGGGAGATTTAAATTTAGGAAGATGAGTTTTCCTGTCACTACATCCTATATTCTTTCCACTGAATTACCTAGCTGCCCTTAAAAATTTTATTTAATTTTGTTTATATCATATTAAATTTTTTTCATAAAATAGCAAGAATGCAACCTATTTGTTTCACATTTTTTAAAAAAGTATTTTGGATAAAAATAAAGAATATGTAATAGCAGACTCCATTCAGAAAGGGACTGGGAAAGATAATCCCTAAAACTCCAACTAAATCTCAAATTCTGTGTAAATCTGTGATTGACATCTTCTATTTTTTTGGTTTGCTTTGCTTTTGAACCTATGCATCATGGGAAAAATATGATGTGTTTATTTGGTTCACTAATTTCCATCATTTAAGACAGTTTGCCACCTGATAGAGTCTTCTGAACATGATTTCTAATAAAAAAAAAAGTTTACTAGCTACAGTGTTTTAAGATTTATAGAGTGCTTTACATGTAATTATCTCATTTTATCCTCACAATAACCCATTTTTATTATCCTTATTTTATAGAACCCTTTTTAATAGAATTTTATAGAAATTGAAACTGAGATTAATTGACTTGCCCAAAGTACATGTTGAGGAAGGATTTGAATATAGGTCTTGACTCAAATCTAATACATGGTCCATTGCACCAGTAAGCTGCCTCAGAGAAGATTCTTTCCCTGCAGTCTAATCTATGTTCTTTTTGGCAACTCTTCAAGTATTTATTATTATTATTATTATTATTATTATTATTATTATTATTATACTCAGCAAACTGAGGCAATTGGGGTTAAGCGATTTGCCCAGGATCACAAAGCTAGGAAGTATTTGAACTCAGGTCCTCCTGACTTCAGGGTTGGTGTTCTATCCACTGTACCACCTAGTTGCCTCTACCCTTCAAATATTTAAAGGCAATTATGATTCACCTCATGTCATCAAGCTAAATATTCCTAGTACCTTTCATTATTCCTCAAATGACATCATTTATAGTCTGGCCAAGACTCATAAGATTTAATCTAGAGTTGGAAAGGAACTTAGTGATCATCTTGTTTCTCATTTTAAATAGGAAGAAACTGAAGCACAGGGAGGATAAGTGTTTTGTGCAAAGTCATACAGTCAACTGAATCAAACACTTTACTCCACACAGACAAGATAAATACTGTAGATCATACAGTCAATCAATTAACAAACCTTTATTAAACACCCACAATATGTCAGGCACTATGCTAGGTACGAGAAAAAAATATGAAAGTCTCTCATCTAATACCTTTATTTTATAGGGGGAAATAATAGGTGCACATTTCAGAATAAATGCAGAATAAATACAAGGTAATTGAAGAAGGGAGGAAGCAATAACAGCTAGGGGGTGGGTGTGGGGGAACATTAGGAAATGCTATGTGGAGGAGCTGGAACTACAACTGAACATGGAGGAAAATCCAGTGAGGAGGGAATGCATTCCAGATGTAGGGTACAGCCTGTGCAAAAGGCTATAGAGAGGAAAGACAGAATGTGTTGCTAAGGAATAGCAAGGCTAGTTTAGCTGGACCACAGAATATATGAATGAGGCCGAAATATAAATAGGAATGAGAATGTGTAGGACTTTAACTCCTAAATAGAAGATGCTCAAATAAAATTGCGCCTAAGTTCGCAGGAAGCCAATGGAGTTTACTAAAATTTAGCCTCAGACACACACTAGGTGTATGATTCTGGGCAAGTCATTAAAACTCTGCCTCAGTTTTCTCAACTGTAAGATGGGGATAATAATAACACTTACCTCCCAGGATTGTGAGCATCAAATGAGATAGTATTTGTAAAGAGATTTGCACCATGTTAAGCACAGAGGAAATGGGGAATAAATGCTTCTTCCTTGGTCTGAGCTCTATATTTCTCTTAATACAGCCTACGATTTCTTTCATTTTCTTAGCAGCTATATAACCATTTGCAGTCATATATTAAGTCCAAGTCAACTAAAACCTGTAAATAGTTTTGATGGTAGTGATGATGGCAGAGTGTGTGGGAGAAGAGAGGAGGGTTTGTAGAAATGCAGGTCTGGAGGTGTGAGAGATTTGAGGGGGTATGAGCATTAGCATGTGGGGAATGAAAGGGATGTGTGTGTGCACATGCACACAAATGCATGTTTCACTTAAAGTGCTCATTAATCCAGATGTTTCCCCATCTTGTTTTGTACAACTAGGTTTTAATCTAGATGCAGAAGTATCCCTTCTGCATCTAATTCTATTCATCTGAGTCCATCATATCAACCTGTTAAGTTCTTATAAAATCTTGATTCTTGGTGTGGTTTTTTTTTAATGGACTGTTACAGGGATGGAAAAGAGAGGTATAACTGCAGCTATTCCCATAAGCACACTTCTCATCCCATCTGAATGCTGAGGGGAATGGGGTGGGGACAGATTGAAGCTAGTCAGGGATTATTTAAGGGTTCCAAGGAAGTAGGAAAGCTGCCAGTCTATAGAGAGAGGTAATAGGCACAAAAATCCAGCTATTTAGAGGAAGATGACTGAGATATGAGAGTTCTGAACTAGAAGAGGCTGGGGGATGGGGCTGATATTTATCTAGGGTCACCCCTATAATATCATAAAGATTCTCATGAGCAGGTCACTCTAATACCCAGGGAAGTGTATACTAGAGTACAGCAAGCAAAGACAGGGGGATCTACAGAAGCAGATTCTATCTGGTACAATTTATCTGAAATAAGTAAAGCTTGCCTGCTGCTCCATTCTAGGGAAGAAAAAAAAAGATTGTCTAGGAAAAAGCTGGAGACAGCTAGCTGAGCTTGCACTCAGGAAGATTCATCATCTTCCTGAGTTCAAATCTAGTTTCATACTTAGTAGCTGTGCGATTCTGGGCAAGTCACTTAACCTTGTTTGCCTGTTTCTCCATCTGCAAAATGAGCTGAAGAAGGAAATGGCAAACCCTTTCAGTGTCTCTGACAAGAAGACTCCAAATTGGATCATGAAGAATCAGCCATGACTGAAAAATGACTGACCAAGAATAAGGGCTACTGACTAACTTAATATTTCTGTTATCCAAAATTGCCTTAATTCCTCATCTTTCCATCCTTGAATTAGATCTGTGATCTCATTAACTTACCTAAGCTATTTATCCTGTGAGACTCTTTCTTGTCCACATTCTCCCATAAAACCAACATCACTGCACAATAACTTTGCTAACCAAACCCCATTAAAATTCCTCAAGCTGAAATCACTGGACCCTTCCTGTCCCGCTCTGCCCTACATCCTCCAGGTTTTAGTATTTGTACTTAGCAGGTTCCCTTCCAAACTTGATCTGTTCTGCTCCAATGTACTACTTTTTTCGTGTTTTCAGGAAACCAGTGAATGATGTTCAATGGAGATCTGTGTTTGTATAGCTTTTCTGTCATCTTTAAATTGGAAAACAATGCCATTTGTCTTCATTTATTCTGAAATATATATCAACTAACCATTTCAGCTCCCCAGATCAAAATATCCCCCACTTCCTAACCCCCATGCACATATGCTGCTTTCTCATATTAGAATTTAAATACTTCCAAGATAAGGATTATCTCCCTCTTTATACTTGGATTCTCAGCACTTAGACACATCGTTAGCATTTATTAAAGTTTTATTCATTCATTCACTAATCCAACTCATTGAAAAAGATATTGAATAGGATAGGGCCAAAAATGGACTGCTTATATAATAATGGTTATCACTGATATAGTTCAAGTTTTGTATAGCACTTTACATATATTTTCTCCTTTAATACTCACAACAAACCTCTAAAGTAAGGTATAGTTATTATGATTTTATACATGAAGAAACTGAGCTTGAGAGAAGTTCAGTGACTTGCCCAGACCCACACTACTAGTAAGTAAATGATTCAGGATTCACATTCAGCAATTCCTGACTCCCAAATCCTTGGCTTTATCTTCTATCTCACAGTTCCCTGTATAGACTATATGGAAGGTTATAGCTTTTATTCTGGACATGATTCCCTAAATAAGCCATGTCTACATGGAACAAAACATACTGTTCCCCTACACATTCATGGGGCTGGTTGGCCAACACGCATCCCGACCCACGGAAGTTCCCCATATGGCTGATCCAACTGCAGTGCATATGGCTACAAGGATCAGGCTGGTTATGGCCAACAACACTGGCTCTCGTTGGCCGTGAGGCAGCCAGTGTGTTCCTCACATGTAAACACAAGCAGAGAAAGCTTGGAATGATATTGCTCTTGTTGGCTGCTTTTATAGATTTAACATAAAAATCATACCCTTGAGCTTTTGTTTGAAGAGATACTTTCCCTATATGTGGAGCCTATATACTTCATGGGTCACACAACTTTCATGGACAGACTTATGGGTCAATGGAACCAAGAAAATCAGTCCCCATGTCAGAATTAGGTTGCCCGTGCTACCACTCAATTTTCTAGTTTGGTTTAAAAATATCCCTTTAATTTCTTGGAATACTACTCCATTAATATGTTCTTCTTGATTTTCACAATATTTGGTGTGGATTTAAATTTGACCTTTAGCTATCCTCAAACATACCCTGATTTCTATTCTACCAGACCTTTGAAATAAAAGAAATCTGTAACTTATAAAGCTCCTCTATTCCCAAAAGTGTGTAAGTTGGTTGGTAGAAACTTTGAATGCATTTTCTCCAATGTCATGCATAAACAGGCCTCATAAACCCATGATATACATCAAGAACCTGATACTGTGTATTTGGCGTTTTATACCCCCACCTGTGATTTTTACTAGTGTGCCTAGGAGGAAAGAAGAAACCCCTGTAATGAGAATACAGCTGAGAAGAAAAAAGATAAAATTGAACCTACTCTGCTGAATAAAACATGGTAAATCTCAATAAAGAAATTATCAGAAGCGGGGAGAATATCCATTTCCCTCTAGTATTTTTGTGGAATGCTTCTTAATCAGAATTTATTTTAATGTATACCAAGGTATGCTTCCCCTATTTGAGATCACAATTCAATGGAAAATAGAATTTCATCTCTCTCCTGGCATAGCTGAGAGAGAATGAGGTGTTCTCAGTTAATCAAACAGTCTGGTTAATAGAGAGTTTTTGTTTTTTGTTTTTTGTTTTTTTTCAAAGAATACAAATGATGTGTTTTTTTGATGACCCAGAAAACATTTCAAGATCTTTCAGGGTCTTAGTGAAAATATCCTTGTTATTGAATCCACTAATAGAAAATCCTAATTAATAGATCTGTGGATCACAGTTTACTTCAAGTACTTTGCATAATCCTTACTAAACAGATGCCCCACCCAAGTACTTACATACCATCAAATTCAACAAAAATCTCTTTAGTACAAAGGTTTCTGAGTCCTACACAATAGCAATTTTCAGCACAATAATATGACAATGAAACAAAAGGATGTGAGCAGACCCTTAGAGTTCATTATCATGAAATTTAACCTTTAAGAAAAAAGTCATTAATGAAAACCAGAAGAACAAAGAAGTCCTGTAGCAATCTAGGCTTCCTGCATTTATATGCTTTAGGTTATTTTAAATGTGCATTGATTGACTACATTATAGACTAATTCTTTAATCTTTAATCAGCGAATATTTCTGAATTAAGAATGCAAATATTGCTTCCGTGTATTTAATATTTATTATATTTGCTAAAGCTATCATTAGTGATAAAAGCAAAGAGCCAAAGATAGAAGGATCCATTAAAATGTCTCTTCTTAAGCAGCTTTTAACTTGGTCCAAAGGTACTTCTGGGCTGTAATTTTCTACACTTTACTTAAGTCCAAAGATGATAATAAGAAACATTTATTAAATACTTACTATGTGTCATTTATTATATTAAGTATTAATTTCCTCATCTGGAAGAATGAGCTGGAGAAGGAAATGGCAAACCACTCCAACTTTGCCAAGAAAACCTCAAAGGGCATCACAAAGAGTCAGATACAATTTAATCAACTGAATGACAAAAACAAAAAGACTCTATAATGTATTTCTCTCTCTTAAATTTGAGAGAATAATCCATATTATTATTAAAACCTAATTTCAATGGATCTGTAATTTCATTAAAATGGGTAATAACATTCAGTAGTACAGATAAGCAGTTAATAATCATTATAATCAATTATAATCAACTAATAAACAACTGTTTATTAAGAACTTCCAATGTCACAAGGTTTTGTAGTAATCAATGTTGAAAAATTATCCATGCATGTCTTGAAAATAAAAAGAAGAGAAAATGGGCAATTCCTCCCCGAAAAAAGAACTTACAATATATCAGGCACTGTTAGGTATTGGAGATGCAAAGATGCAAAAAGCAAAAATAGACCCTGCCTTCAAGGAGGTTACATTCTAACTGATGGAGCATGTACAAAAAAATAAGCAAATAAAAGATACTTATAGAGTAAATGAAATGTAACTACAGAACATAAGACAGCAGTAGTCTAGGGACCCAAGCAAGTCCTGCTACACAAGATAGTGTCTGAGCTGATTCTTGAGGGAAGTTAAGGTTTCTGAGACAAGTGAGGAAGGAGAGAAATCCAGGAATGGGGGATAGCCATCATTAAAGAGGATCAGCAAGTGTCAGTCTACCACAGAGTGAGAAGAGGGAAATAATGTGTTAAGCTACTTGAAAAATATGAAGGACACAGCTTTTAATACCAAATAGAGAAATTTATATTTGATCATGAAAGTAAAAGGGACTTCACTGAATAGAGGCATAATTAGACCTATGTTTTAAGAAAATCACTTTGTTTAGGATGATATGAAGTAAGCAGAAACTTGAGACAGAAAGTCTAACTAGAAGGCCATGGTTCACGTGACAGGTGATCTAAGTTAGTGGCTATATGAGTGGAGAAAAGGAGACAGCTGAGGAAATGTCCTGGAGTTAGAAATGATAAAGTTTGGCAAATTATGGGTATGTGGAGTAAGGGATAGTAAGGATTGAAGATAACATCTAGGTTGTGAAACTGAGGGACTGGAAAGATAGTGGTGTCCTCAATAGGAATAATAGAAAATTTTGAAAGGGGGAGTGTTGGGGGAAAAGACAAGGAGTTTGAAATGCCTAGGGGATAGCAAGTTCTAAGCCTTCAACAAGGACCTTGTGAGGAGAGTAACTAGAGCTGGATAAATAGAGAACTATCATCATAGAAATAATAATTAAACCCATGGAAGCTGATGAGGTAAACAAGTGAAAGAATATAAAGAGGAGAGAAGAGGGCAAAGGAGAGAACCTTAGAGAACAAGCACAGTTCCTAGGTGTGACATGAAGATCCAGAAAAGGGCACTGAGAAGGAGCAGTTAGAAGAGAAGTAAGAGAGAAGAGTGTCATGAAAATCCAGAAAGGTGAAAAAAAAAATCAGGAAGAAAAGGTGTTCAACACTATCAAATGCTATAGAGTTAGAGAAACATAAAAACTGAGAAAAGACCATGAGATATGAGAATTAAGAGATTGCTGGTAACTTTGGAGAAGCCAGTTTCAGATCAGAAGCCAGAATTCAGGACAGTTTAGAAGCAAGGAAATTGAGGCAGGGAGAACATTGAAACAGGGAGGCTCTCTGGCAGCTTTTATATCATTCCTCTTCAGCAAGTCTGTTAGCAATGTATGACACTGCCCTACTAATGCCCAGCATGTGTCCCTCCATTGCCCTCCATGCAACATACAATACTTTGTGTTGTAGGGATTGTATTAATATATGACTCACAAAAACACAGCCTCACTAAAAGAATTTTAATGATACAAATGAAGGACATAACTTGGGGTCATAAAAAGGACCCTACTATCTCTCAAAAACTAGTCAGCTCACTAACAAAGACCCATCCATCTCTGGGCCCAGTTCCCTGTCTTTCTAAAGTATTTTGTAATGTCCTTCTGGAGGTTCAGGCGCCAAAATGTAGTGTCCGGACAAGCTCTCTGGAGGATCCCAGGATCAGCCTTGATCTTAGTGGAGGAGTGCAGGAGGCAGGAGAGCCACCAGAATGGTCAAAGATGGGATGTCTCTATTTCCAGTCTTCTGATCCCTTAAATAAATACTTCAGCATGATTATATCATTACAGCATACTACATATGTGTGAACTAGAGAACTATTACATCACCACTAAGTATGAAGTATATGTGAACTAGAAAACCATCATCTCATCAATCACACTGAGTTAACACCTTGTTGTGAGTATCTTTGCTTCAAGTATACTTTTCTCAGAATATCCCAAT
Source organism: Sminthopsis crassicaudata (assembly GCF_048593235.1). NCBI lineage: Eukaryota > Metazoa > Chordata > Mammalia > Dasyuromorphia > Dasyuridae > Sminthopsis > Sminthopsis crassicaudata. The sequence goes on from NC_133619.1 coordinate 475,360,580, forward strand.
ATCTGGGGTCCTCTACAGTATCTGTTCAAGATTTATTGAGAGAACAATGCTATTATGGATTGTCACTCCAAATACATATCCTATTCTAAACAACAGGTATTTATTCTTTTTTGGTTCCCAAAGCAACAAGAAAATTTCTGTCTGTGACTCAGGTCTCTTACTGCACTAAGATAAGAGAAAAACTGTGATGGGAAGAAAATTCTGACTGACTTCTTCCCATCATTACAATAATGAAAGAACACTGCCGCAAGTCCTGTTTTGAATTTCCAGTGCTCAGGGAAGTCAGAGAAGTTCAAAAGTCACATTGCCTTCATTCAAGGCTAAAAGAGAAACTACAAGTTGACCAGTGGCAGTGGATGAGTATTCTTTTCTTCCCTTCTCTTTTACTTGCTTCCAGATATATATACCCTTATCTTTTGTCCTATAAAATCCCACTTTTCCATGGTATTTACGCATTCCCCTTCTATATAAAATTGTAGAAGTTGATGCTCTAGGCTCTCTCTCTCTCTCTCTCTCTCTCTCTCTCTCTCTCTCTCTCTCTCTCTCTCTCTCTTTAATACATGAGCCTACACTCTGAGGATAAAATGAAATCTGCAGATAACTATCTCTGTTGATTCAGAGATTGGCAAGCAATAGCTAATCAATAGATCCCTCAGATAATTTTTACCACGAACAGTTTAGGTTAAACTCCTTGTGAGTGAATTTTAAAATTGATACCTCATAAAAAGTAATGCAAATACAATTGGCTAAATCACTCCTGATCTCTCAATAGTTGGTTCCAATGTACTCAGTGACAGCCACCATTACAAGAGAATATACTCTGTACACCAAAAAGACGATGGCACTAAGAATGCAAAAACGAAACCAGCCCCAGTCCTTCAAATTGTCTAAAATAAGCACACCAAGATTCATTCCTACTTAATTATCAGCTCTCTTCCAAAAAAGTACTTCAACCCTACCATCTTTGTTTAAAAGCACTATGTTCCATTGACCAAACATATTTGTGCTTTTCGGGGATCTACAACAAAATGTGCAGGTGACATAGGCAATATCTGGAGAATGAAAAAATGGGAGTGTCTCCTGCCATTTCCTGCTTTCTATCAGTTCATGCTTCATCTTGTCATAGTTACAGAAAACACTGGGGCAAGACAGTGATTAAAAGATACAAATGAATTAAACAGGAGAGCTCTCATTATAATTTCAACAAATAAAGAATACTTAACAAGGTCATCTCCTCAAAGCTGTACCTTTCCAGCTCTGTGACATTTCTAAAATAATCCAGAGAAACAAAAGCTACTGAGTTCTCCATATGACTCTGAGAAGTTAAGAATCATAGCTCATATTCATACAGAACTTTAAGATTTGCAAAGTATTATATATATACATATATATATAAAATCTCACACCAACTCTGCAGGGGAGGAACTATTAATATCCCCATTTTATAGATAAAGAAACTAAGGCTTAAGTAATTTACCCAGGTTTGCATAACTAGTGTTAGAAGCAGAACTCAAATATAGATATCTCTACTCTAACATTCTATCCATTCTATCTCCTGACCATGACTTCCCCATCCCTTGTTTCTGCTCTCTTGGGTGACTGCTTCTGTTCTGGTTTTATCTTCCTCTCTTCCTAAACTTGATCCCATAGTTCAGCTATATACTGTTCTCTATCTTCAAATCCCTTGTCCCATCGAGCTGTCAGTACTCATTCCTTACCAAACCACAGCAAGCCTTGCCTTCTTCCTTCCTTTTTATTCACATGCTGTTGAACTAGAGGAAGTCTTATAGCTCTGATGACTGGGACTCTTACGAAGTCATGGTACATAGTTTCCACGGAATCCTCACTGCAGCAAGGCAATTTTTTTATTCTTTGCTAATGGACTGCCCTGTTGCCTTATTGTAGCAGCACCAGTACTATGATTCTGAACTCAAAGGAGCTAAGAAGGCTCAAATCTTGCTTTGAACACCTACTATCTGTAGACCTTTAGCTTGGCATTCCAGGTCTTAGTTTCCTCATTTGTAAAATGAAGTGGTTGAATTATATGGTGCTTTATGGCTCTAAATCTATGACGATATGTTCTGTACTGAAATCCCATTCTCTTCCCTCCCTGCAAAGGACCTTTTCTTATACTTTTCTGAGTAAATTGACACCATTCATCATAAATTCCTTCATCTTTTCTCATTTTTTTTCTCTCTTTTCTTCATCCATTTTCTCATTAAGACCACCTCTCTACTTATGTCCTCGAGCCCATTAGCCTCCTCTCTCTTCTGACAGCCTATCCCCACCTCCCTATAATTTTCAATCTCCCTCTTCAAGTTTTCTTATTACTGCCTACAAGTCTTCCCTAACCTTTAAAAACCAAACAACAATAACAAACCTAACTTAACCTTACTATCCTCTGAAATTTCTGTGCTTCAGCTCTTTCTTTTCATGGTCAAATTTCTACAAAAAGCTATCTACATTAGTTTCTTCTGCTTTCTTTCTTCTCATTTCTCATTTCCTTCAAGCCCCTTGAATTCTGGATTCTGTCATCATCCCTCAACTGAAACTGACCTATCCTAAGTTATCAATGATCTCTTAATTATCAAAAATTACGTTCTTACTTCTCATCTTCCTATAAACCTACTCTGTAACTTCTGATACTATTGGCTACCTTCTCCTCTCTAGGATTTCATGATGCTAATGTCTCCCAATTTTTTTTCTAACTGTTAGGTCATTCCTTAGAAGCTCTTTTGCTAGATCGTATCTAAGTCTTGTCCCAAACATGTGGGTATAGCCTAAGAATATATTCTGGATCCTCTTCTAAGTTCTCTCTTGACAGCCTCACTAGTTCCTATGAATTTAACTATCACTTCTAGCACATGTATAACTCTATTCCTAATTTCTTTCTGAATTTCAATTTTGTATTTCTAATTGACAATTGAGCATTTCAAACTGTATGTCCTATAGGTGTATTAAAAACCAATATACCCAAGTGAAGTGAGAAGAACCAGGAGAATCTTGTGTACAAAAAGAGCAATAATGTACTATAAATGACTTAGTTATTCTCAGGAATACAATCATTCAAGATAATCGCAAAGGACTTATGCTCAAAAAAATGCTATCCATTTCCAGAGAAAAAATTATTGGATGCATATCGAAGCATACATGTTTTTAACTTTCTTTTTCTTGGGGGGTTTTCTTTCATGATAAGTATGCTTTGCATGAATGCAAACTTGCATTGGAACTCAAATTTTCAAAAAACAAATGTTTAAAAAATTACATGTAATTAAGAAAAAATAGGAAAAGGTAAACAACTCCAAGGAAAACAGGATTAGAGAGCTGGAAAAAGAAATCAGCTCTCTAAAAAATACAATGGAAAAAAATTCCATAGAAGATAAAAACTCAATTGGACAATTACAAAGAGATATAAAAAAAGTGAGTGAAGAAAATACATCATTGAAAATTAGACTGGAACAAGTAGAAATGAATGACTCAAGGAGAAACCAAGAGGGAGTCAAGCAAAACCAGAGAAATGAAACAATTGAAAAGACTGTCAAGTACCTTACCAGAAAGACAACAGACCTGGAAAACAGATCCAGGAGAGACAATTTGAGAATAATCGGACTCCCTGAAAAATGGGAGGAAAAAAAGAGCTTGGACACCATTTTCGAGGAAATTATCAAAGAGAACTGCCCAGACGTTTTGGAAACAGAGGGTAAAATAGACATTGAGAAAATTCATCGATCACCTACTGAAAGGGACCCTAAAATCAAAACACCAAGAAATATAGTGGCCAAGTTCAAGAACCATCAGACAAAGGAAAAGATATTGGAAGCTGCTAGAAAAAAACAATTCAGATATGGAGGATCCACAATAAGGATAACACAGGATCTAGCAGCGTCCACATTAAAAGAACGCAGGGCCTGGAACATGATATTCCGAAAGGCTAAGGAACTTGGTATGCAGCCAAGAGTGACTTACCCAGCAAGAATGAGCATCATTTTCCAGGGAAGAAGATGGACATTTAACGAAATAAATGAATTCCATCTATTTTTGATGAAAAAGCCAGACCTACATAAAAGGTTTGATCTTCAAATACAGAACTCAAGAGACTTCTAAAAAAGGTAAAAAGAAATCTTGAGAACTATACTTCTGTCAAAAAAATATGTAAAGAACATATGTACAATTTGTCTTAGAAACTAGAGGTGGAAAGGAGATTATATCATAAAAAAGTATAAAGTGGTGGTACTACATCTCATGAAGAGGCAAAGGTAACCTATTATATCTGAGAGAAAGAAAGGAGGGAGATGAACATAGCGTGTATCAATAGACATATTCGATTTATGGTGAAACTTCTTCCACTTCATTGAAAAGTGAAAGGGAAGGAGCAAGCTAAGGGGAAGGGAATACAGTAATTTCGAGGAAAAGGGATAAAATAAGGGGAGGATCTTTAAGGTGGGGGAGGGATCCTAAAAAGGGAGGGCTGTGAAAAGCAAGTGGTGTTTACCAGTTTAATACTGGATAGGAGGGTAAAAGGGAAGGAAAGGGGAAAAGCATAAGCAGGGGTTAATAGGATGGCAAGCAATATAGAATTAGTCCTTCTAACCATAAATGTGAATGGGGCAAACTGCCTCATAAAGAGGAAGCAGTTAGCAGACTGGATTAAAAGTCAGAATCCTACTATATGTTGTTTACAGGAAACACACCTGAAACAGGATGAGACATTCAAACTAAAAGTAAAAGGGTGGAGCAGAATCTATTATGCTTCAGGCAAAACCAAAAAAGCAGGAGTAGCCATCCTCATCTCAGATCAAGCAAAAACAAAAATTGATCTAATTAAAAGAGATAAGGAAGGGCATTATATCCTGCTAAAGGGAAGCATCAATAGTGAAGCCGTATCAATATTAAACATGTATGCACCAAGTGGTGCAGCATCTAAATTCTTAAAAGAGAAATTAAGAGAGCTGCAAGAGGAAATAGATAGCAAAACTATAATAGCGGGAGATCTCAACCTTGCACTATCAGAATTAGATAAATCAAACCACAAAATAAATAAGAAAGAAGTCAAAGAGGTAAATAGAATACTAGAAAAGTTTGATATGATAGATCTTTGGCGAAAGCTAAATGGAGACAGAAAGGAATATACTTTCTTCTCAGCAGTTCATGGAACCTATACAAAAATTGATCATATACTAGGGCATAAAAACCTCAAAATCAAATGCAGTAAGGCAGAAATAGTAAATGCATCCTTTTCAGACCATAATGCAATCAAAATAACATTTAATAAAAAGCCAGGGGAAAATAGACCAAAAAATAATTGGAAACTAAATAATCTTATACTAAAGAATGATTGGGTAAAACAGCAAATCATAGACATAATTAATAACTTCACCCAAGAAAATGACAATAATGAGACATCATACCAAAATGTGTGGGATACAGCCAAAGCAGTAATTAGGGGAAGTTTTATATCTCTACAGGCCTACTTGCATAAAATAGAGAAAGAGAGGGCCAACGAATTGCGTTTACAACTAAAATTGCTAGAAAAGGAACAAATTAAAAACCCCCAGACAAACACAAAACTTGAAATTCAAAAAATAAAAGGTGAGATTAATAAAATTGAAAGTAAAAAAACTATTGAATTAATTAATAAAACTAAGAGTTGGTTTTATGAAAAAACCAACAAAATAGACAAACCCTTAGTAAACCTGATTAAAAAAAGGAAAGAGAAAAAGCAGATTGATAGTCTTGAAAATGAAAAGGGTGAACTCACCACTAATGAAGAGGAAATTAGAACAATAGTTAGGAGCTACTTTGCTCAACTTTATGCCGATAAATTTGATAACTTAAATGAAATGGAAGAATACCTTCAAAAATATAGCTTGCCCAGATTAACAGAGGAAGAAGTAAGTAGTCTAAATAGTCCCATCTCAGAAAAAGAAATAGACCAAGCTATTAACCAACTTCCTAAGAAAAAGTCCCCAGGACCAGATGGATTTACAGGTGAATTCTACCAAACATTTAAAGAACAACTAACTCCAATGCTATGTAAACTATTTGAAAAAATAGGGATTGAAGGAGTCCTACCAAATTCCTTCTATGACACAGACATGGTACTGATACTTAAACCAGGTAGATCGAAAACTGAGAAAGAAAACTATAGACCAATTTCCTTAATGAATATTGATGCTAAAATCTTAAATAAGATATTAGCAAATAGACTTCAGAAAATCATCCCCAGAATAATACACTATGACCAAGTGGGATTTATACCAGGAATGCAGGGCTGGTTTAATATTAGGAAAACTATTAGTATAATTGACCATATTAATAATCAAATTAATAAAAACCATATGATCATCTCAATAGATGCAGAAAAGGCATTTGATAAAATCCAACATCCATTCCTACTAAAAACGCTTGAGAGTATAGGAATAAATGGACTATTCCTTAAAATAATAAGGAGCATATATTTAAAACCTTCAGTAAACATCATATGTAATGGTGATAAACTAGAACCTTTCCCTGTTAGTTCAGGAGTGAAACAAGGTTGCCCACTATCACCATTACTATTCAATATAGTACTAGAAACTCTAGCCTTGGCAATAAGAGCCGAGAAAGAGATCCAAGGAATTAGAGTAGGAAATGAAGAAATCAAATTGTCACTTTTCGCAGATGACATGATGGTATACTTAGAGAACCCCAAAGACTCTGCTAAAAAGCTATTAGAAATAATTCAGAATTTTAGCAAAGTCGCAGGATACAAAATAAATCCACATAAATCCTCAGGATTTTTATACATTACCAACACAAACCAACAGCAAGAGATACAAAGAGAAATTCCATTCAAAATAACAGTCGATAGTATCAAATATTTGGGAATATATCTACCAAAGGAGAGTCAGGAATTATATGAGCAAAATTACAAAACACTTGCCACAAAAATAAAGTCAGATTTAAATAATTGGAAAGACATTCAATGTTCTTGGATAGGCCGAGCGAATATAATAAAGATGACAATACTCCCCAAACTAATCTATTTATTTAGTGCTATACCAATCAGACTCCCAAGAAACTATTTTAATGACCTAGAAAAAATAACAACAAAATTCATATGGAAGAATAAAAGGTCGAGAATTGCAAGGGAACTAATGAAAAAAAAGTCAGAGGAAGGTGGTCTAAGTGTACCTGATTTAAAGCTATATTATAAAGCAATAGTCACCAAAACCATTTGGTATTGGCTAAGAAATAGACTAGTTGATCAGTGGCATAGGTTAGGTTCACAGGACAAGATAGTGAATAAAAATAGCAATCTAATCTTTGACAAACCCAAAGATCCCAAATTTTGGGATAAAAATTCATTATTTGACAAAAACTGCTGGGAAAACTGGAAATTAGTATGGCAGAAACTAGGCATGGACCCACATTTAACACCACATACTAAGATTAGATCAAAATGGGTCCAAGATTTAGGCATAAAGAACGAAATCATAAATAAATTGGAGGAACATGGGATGGTTCACCTCTCAGACTTGTGGAGGAGGAAGGAGTTTGTGTCCAAGGGAGAACTAGAGACCATTATTGATCACAAAATAGAACATTTTGATTACACCAAATTAAAAAGTTTCTGCACAAACAAAACTAATGCAAACAAGATTAGAAGGGAAGTAACAAATTGGGAAAAAATTTTTACAGTTAAAGGTTCTGATAAAGGCCTCATCTCCAAAATATACAGAGAATTAACTTTAATCTATAAGAAATCAAGCCATTCTCCAATTGATAAATGGTCAAAGGATATGAACAGACAATTTTCAGATGATGAAATTAAAACTATTTCCACTCATATGAAAGAGTGTTCCAAATCACTATTGATCAGAGAAATGCAAATTAAGACAACTCTGAGGTATCATTACACACCTGTCAGATTGGCTAAGATGACAGGAACAAATAACGATGAATGTTGGAGGGGCTGTGGGAAAACTGGGACACTGATGCATTGTTGGTGGAGTTGTGAAAGAATCCAACCATTCTGGAGAGCAATCTGGAATTATGCCCAAAAAGTTATCAAAATGTGCATACCCTTTGACCCAGCCATACTACTACTGGGCTTATACCCCAAGGAACTACTAGAGAAGGGAAAGGATCCTGTATGTGCCAAAATGTTTGTGGCAGCCCTTTTCATAGTGGCTAGAAGCTGGAAGATGAATGGATGTCCATCAATTGGAGAATGGTTGGGTAAACTATGGTATATGAATGTTATGGAATATTATTGTTCTATAAGAAATGACCAACAGGAGAAATATAGAGAGGCTTGGAGAGACTTACATCAACTGATGCTGAGTGAAACGAGCAGAACCAGAAGATCATTATACACTTCAACAATGGTACTGTACGAGGATGTATGCTGATGGAAGTGGATTTCTTCAACATAGAGAAGAGCTAATCCAATTCCAATTGATTAATGATGGAAAGAACCAGCTACATCCAGAAAAGGAACAATGGGAAATGAATGTAAACTGTTATTTTTACCTTCTGAATCCAATTCTTCCTGTGCAACAAAAAATTCGGTTCTACACACATATATTGTATCTAAATTATACTGTAATATATTTAACATATATAAGACTGCTTGCCATCTGGGGGAGGGGTTTGGGGGAGGAAGGGAAAAAATCTGAATAGAAGTAAGTGCAAGGGATAATGTTATAAAAAATTACCCATGCATATGTATTGTCAAAAAATGTTATAATTATAAAATAAAATAAAAATAAATTTAAAAAAAAAAAAAAAAAAAAGAAAAAAAGAAAAAATAAAATGAGAAGAAAAAAAATCAATGTACCCCCAAACAAAACTCACTCTCTTTCCTGTTAAACTTTCTCTTCCTAATTTTCTTCTATTCAGGACACCATCATTTTTCCAGTCTCCAGTTATCCTCCCCCACTATCTAATTATTGTTGGATTTTATCAATTCTATATCTACAACATATTTCCTCCCTGTCTTTTTCCTTCCACATCATCATAACCTAAAGGTCTTTACCAGTCATTTGAGCAATTATCATACCCATTCATTTCATTCATTCATAAAACATATATTCAGGAAGGCTGTACTTGGTACCTTGGTAGTCTCTGACTTCTAGGAAATTCCAATATAGCAGGAACAATAAGAAAAAATATACAAATAAATACAGAGCAAAGTAAATGCAAAGGACATAAAGGTCCTCTTTCAACACCCCAGACTGCTTTAAATGAAATAATAATACTTAATAGTGTATTTGTATCATTTCTGAACCAACCTTCAGTCACCAAACACTGAGCAACCATTGTGTTCAGGCTACAGTGTCAGGTGCTTCACATACAAAACAAAATGAAAAACAACACAATTGCTGCCCTAAAGACACTTACATTCTACTGGAGGATGTAACATAAATACAGATATGTAATCACAATATAATCTGAGAAGGAAGAGAGCAAGGGTTCTTAACTTTTATGTGTTTGGTTTGAACCCCTCTTGGAAGTTTGGTGAAACCCTTTCTCAGAAAAATATTTGCTGCCTACATTAATAACGAAGGAAATGTGCAATTTCTATTAGAGGTTAGTGAAAATAAAGACATAACTTTTTTCCATCTAAATTCATGGGCTCCTTGAAATCTATCCATGGATCTCTCTGAGCTACAGGGATTAGAAAAAATTCCTATATGAACTGATTCTTGAAAGAAGCAAGAATTCTAAGAGATAAATACAAAGTACATAGCAGCCTCTGCAAATCTATACAAAAGAAGGAAATAGAATGCTGAGTTTGGAGAATAGCAATGTGAACAATTTGGCTGGACCACTGCATGAATGAAGCAGAAAAAAATATGTCCAGAAAGGCACATAGGACAAAGTCAAATCATAGAAGGCTTTAAATGCCAAAAAAGAAAAATCTGTATTTTCCCTAGAGGGAATAGGTAGTCTCTGAAGCTTCTTGAGCTAGGGAATGACATAATTAAACTTGTTTTTTTAGGAGGATTGCTTTTATCAACTATGTGAAAGATGTATTGAAAAGGGAAGACTTTATAAGTAAGAAACCAGTTAGGTTGCTATTTCAGTAGTCCACATGATGAAAGCCTGATGAGCATGATAGCCATTTAAATAGAGAGAAGGGAACAAGTATGAGAGAGACTATAGAAATAGAGTTAGTAAGATTTGGAAATTAACTGGATACGGGAAGAGGATTTGAAAGAACATTTTCCAACTTTTTATTGTATGACTATTCTACCCTTTTTGTCTTACTTGTATCCTATGTATACACACGCACACAAATACATGCACACACTCACACAAATAACACTCCACCACTTTCACCACCACTCCCACCCATTTTGAATGTCCCTTACATATCTCTGTCTCTCTCTTTACTTCAGTCTGTCTCTTTCTTTGTCTCTCTCTGTGTGCCTCTCTATTTCTCTCTCTCCTCACAACTTTACCTCTTCATATAGAGTTGTAGCAGTTGGAAGAAACTTTTTATTATTTTATTATTTACTTTATTGTCCATATTTGGGGCAGATTTTACAACAGCTGCCCCAGCCAAAGAAATTCCATATCTATATTTTTAGATTTCAGAAAGCAAGACTAAATGGTGATGTTGTCTGTGGCATTGGCCAAGGAATACCCTTAAAACTACATGGTACTGGATACTGCCAAGGGAACATGGGACTAAGTCCAAAGGATTTGGATTCTAGTTCCAGCCCTAAAATCAAACTATCTGGGCAAATTACCCACCTCTGTGGATTCTATTTTGGAATTAGCATGGTGTAGTAACTAGACAGCCAGCTTTGGAAGCTTTTAGAAGCCAACTTTTGGAAGACTTCTGTTCAAATACCACAGCTGGCCATGGGACCTTCAGTAACTCTAGAAGTTCTTAACCTGAAGTCCCCCCAAGAAGTTTGTAGATAGATTTTAGGCATCTATCAACTTGGAAATTTTAGCATCTGGCTCTGTATTTCAATATAATTGGTTTCCTTTGTAACCCAATTTTATTTTATCCTTTAAAAACATGATTCCAAGAAGGGATATGTAAGTTTTGCCACACTGCCAAAAGGGCTCATGACATGAACAAGCCTTAAAAATTCTGCTCTAAGATAGTAAGGTGTAGAGCAGATGCTGATCTACATTAGTAGAAGAGGACGAAGAAGAGGAGAGTGAATGAGAAGAGAAATAAGAGGAAAAGGATAAAAAAAGAGGATGAAAGAAGGGAAAGGAAGAAGAAGACTAAGGGAAGAAAAAAGAGAAAGAGCAGGAGGGGGAGGAGAAGGAGAAGGAGTAAGAAAGAGAAGAAAGAAGAAAGAGAAAAGGAAGAATAGGAAGGGAAAGAGGAATATGAAGAGGAGGAAGAACATGTTTGTACTTTGTATATGGATATAGACAGATATAGAAAGAAAAAATTTGAAGAGCAAAAATTTACCAGCAGTCAGACAAAACAACAAATATTGGAGATAGATAAAGAACTCATTTTAAAAGACTAGCATGCAATGTTGGAGAGAAAACATGCAGAGCTCTTTGCCAGCACTAATCATCACCTAAAAGATAAGCCAGTGATAAAAAAAATGTTTATGAGTCAGGAAACACTTATCTAGAAGATGAGCAAACACAACCATTCATTTCTTTCTGTAAGAACGCCTCATGTTAGTGTGAGGTGGTCACAACCTCTAGGATTATAGCAGGGCTAACCAAAGTTTATGCACATCCTGGGTCTGTTCTAGACACTTATTTAAAAAAAAAAAAAACAAGTTCACTATTTCTGAGTCAGAATTTCAATGTGATCCATTTTCATTGCATGGAGGCAAATTAACTCAGCACCCCCTTCATCTTACTCTTGAAGTTTCTTTCTTAGTTACTTATGTTTAGGATGCTCTCCTCTTCCCAGCTCACCAAGCACACTTTCATCATTTAGAATTTCAAAATCTTTCCTTTTCAATAAAAATGACTTTCCTAAGTAGAAGAAACTTTGATGTTAGCATAATCTGCCCTCTCCCTCCCTCTCACACCTGTAATGTTCTGCCTCCTGAACTCTTCTTTATTAAGTCCCAACCCCATCTGACCCTTTTCAAGACTTAGAGCCATTTCCTAGAAGAGAACTTTTCTGATTACCTTAGATGTTAGAATTTTCTGTCCTCCCCCTAATTATTCTGTACACAATTCTGTTTACATTTTGCATTTATTTATCTTATTGTACATGTCGTTTCTTTCCATCAATAGAATTTAAGCCTTTTCAGGACAGGAACTAATTCCTTTGAATCTTTGTCTCCTCCATGTTTGGCACAAAGTTAGGCACACAATAAATTATATTTCACTAAGTCCCATCCTTCCCTAGAGGAAATGCTATTCAGGATCTTCTCTGCATCTTAGCGAAAGGTTCTTAAAACTTTTTCCACTCAGGACCCTGGGTATATTAATTAGTATATTAAACAGGTATGAAAATCAAACATTTATTGGTGATAAATCATAACTTTGCAACCCCCATATTGTCATGAAATCCACAGTTTAAAAAACTTTGATTTAGAGAATTATATAGAATAGAGATTAAGTGACTTATCCAAGATCCCACAGCCAGTATTTGTCTAAAGTAAGGACTAGAACAGAGTTCTTTCTGTCTTAGAGAAGAGCTCTTTGTCTACTCCTCCTTAGTTCTGAACAATTATAATTAATTTTATTCAATGATCACTATTTACTCGGTAATCTGTTCAACTGGTTCCTCTCTTTGCCAATCCTTGATCATTTGTTTAAATTGTAAATTTCTAGTGTGGGGGTAAGGTTTGAATTTACTATGTACAGCATATATCCCTGTGGAAGCTCTAATAACTAGCACTTCAGAGCGGAAGCAGAAGTCCGCTTTCTTTATGCTATCTGTGAAAGCCCTTAGTTTATAGAATTAAAATTGATCGCTTCTCCCCTTAGGTCAAATCCTGGGCCTTCAGATTTCTGTAGTGTTCTCCAGTCCTAAAGCTGAGGAAAGTCATTTCTCATCTGCCTCTGCTTCCTCTAAAGGAACTCACTCTTCTAGATTGCAGGAAACCTAGTTGAAGATCTAGTCTCAAGGAGTCTATTTGTTCAGCGATTTGGATGAGGAAGACCCTGTGCAAGGTCACATAACCCACCCAATTTTCCAGACCTTAAAATAAGTGCTTTCCCAAAGGACTTTGACCTACACCTGAGAAAATGTAATGCAAAATACAGGAAATTTTATTGGGAGAAAATGGGTGCACAGCTGCTGTTGGACAAAGCAAGAAATCATCAAATTTGGAAGTTGCGAATGGGGAACCTTCAGGAAGGTAGGGATAGCTCAACCTCGGATAACTGAGAAGGGAGAATAGAAGGGGCAGCACGGGAGAGTTCAGCATTCTGGGGGAGCGGAGATGGGATGCAGGCCCTCCGCGAGCCTAAGTCACCCACCTTTTTAAGTAGTTGCTGACTCTGTAGAGACGCCCGTCCAAGCGTAGGAATCCGTCGCAGAAAACGTTGAAGCCCCCACGTGGGGCCTCCTGAGGCCTAGGCCCCAGGACCAGGAGCTGGTCTCCCAGCAGCTGGAAGAAGCCCGGCTGCATCTGCAGCAGCTGCTGCAGGGGCAGCAAGGCCAGCTCACAGTCACAGGTCCACAAGCTCCGCAGCTCCCCAGAGGAGATGGAGGTCAGGCTGGGCCGGGGCGGCTGGGGGTCCTCTTCTACTCCGCTCCAGTCGGCTGGCTGCACACACCCTGCCACGGCCATTGCTTGCTTTTCACCCCGAGCCCCTGGCCGTACCTAAAAGCCCTGCAGCAGACCCAAAGCCCCAGCGGGACGAGAAGGCCAGCTAGTTCACCCTTTTGCTCTCTAGTTCTCACCCCGTCTCTCCTCCCTTTTCTTCCTGCCCCTGATTTGAAGTGGGTGAGTTCTCAATTCCTGGAGTTTTGGCTTTAGTGTATATATGTCTCCTCTGTCCCTTGGCTATCTGCTTAGCCACGCCTGGACTGTCTCCCTGGCCGCTGCTGGGATGCTGCCTGCCTCCTCCCCCTCAGACCAGCCCTCACCTCGCAAAAAGGAGATCGAGGCTTAACGATGTCCTTTTATCCCTGCTAAGCTCGGCCCTCTTGCCCCCGCCCAGCCCACAGGCAGGACCCTAAATGTTGTGATTTAAGTTATCATGGTCTTATGACTTGGCACAAGCTGCCCTCGCACTACGTGCTCTCAGCCAAGGGTTATTCATCCAGCCCTGTCCGCAGTTTAGCATCCCTAGACTTTGGGGCCCCACCCCTGGCTTCAGAAGTCTAAGCCTCCCCTGGGTCCCATGCAGCAGAGCTCAGGCATCTGGACATCCGCGGGCGGGAGCAGGCAGACTCTTTCCAGCTGGCCAGAGCCCAAGAAACCACCCCCCTCCCCATAAGGATGATTGGTGCAATGCTCGCCACTACGTGTTCTCTTTCCCGCTTTCCCCTGCAACCTTAGCCAAAGTTCACTTACTTCATTCAGTCCCAACCGGATTTCTGCCTTTTCTCCTTGCTGAGAGCCAAGATTGTTCAGTTCTGGCCCAAAAACTTGTTTTCCATTCGCTCCTCCTTTTCTCCTGGGTCCTGGCTTCATGTTCACACCCCGACCCAGATTCAGTTCTCATCTGGGGAAGTTCCATTCACTGAAACAAGTAACTGGCTTTCACACATAAACATCACAAGTCACCCTTTCATTCATTCAACAAACGCTGACCATGTCAAGCTTTGTACCAATCTCTGAGGATACAAAGAAAGACAAATAGAAAACAGTGTCTGCCCCCAAGAAACTTGGATTCTCTTGGAGAAAACAACATATATGCCTAAAACTGAAGATAATAAAGATACAAAGTACTTGAACTGGCATGGGGTGGGGAGAGGAAGATTGTGATATAAGGATCAAACTAAGCCACTTGTAGAACGTGATGTTTGAATTGAACTTGAAGGACATCTGGTGTCCAAAGAATTGTAGAAGGGGGGAAAGTCATGCATTCTAGGCATTAGAAGGAGATAAGAAAGGAATGCCCTGAGTCACCAACCTCAAATAAACCAGTTTGGCTGAAATGTCAATGGCAAAAGCCTTTACTATTCCTAAGCCCCTCACTAACAATTTTGCCACTATGGAAGTAGTTCAATAAATGTTTATTAAATGCCTAGGCACTCAAACTGTTTGTGGCAGCCCTTTTCGTAGTGGCTAGAAGCTGGAAAATGAATGGATGTCCATCAATTGGAGAATGGTTGGGTAAATTATGATATATGAATGTTATGGAATATTATTGTTCTATAAGAAATGACCAACAGGAGGAATACAGAGAGGCTTGGAGAGACTTACATCAACTGATGCTGAGTGAAACGAGCAGAACTAGGGGATCATTATACACTTCAACAGTGATACTGTATGAGGATGTATTCTGATGGAAGTAGATATCTTCAACATAGAGAAGAGCTAATTCAAGTCCAATTGATCAATGATGGACAGAATCAGCTACACCCAGAAAAGGAACACTGGGAAATGAGTGTAAACTATGAGCATTTTTTTTTGTTTGTTTTTCTTCCCAGATTATCTACCTTCCGAATACAATTCTTCCTTTGCAACACCAACAACAAAATTCGGTTCTGCACATATATATTGTACCTAGGATATACTATAACTAGGATATACTATATGCCTGCCATCTAGGGGAGGGAGTGGAGGGAAGGAGGGGAAAAATTCGGAACAGAAGGGAGTACAAGGGATAATGTTGTAAAAAAATTACCTAAGCACATGTACTGTCAAAAAAATGTTATAATTATAAAATTAATTTTAAAAAATGCCTAGGCACTAAGGAAGATGGATAAAAAGTTTTTTGAAAATTATTTACAATGTATAGGCACTGTGCTAATTAGTCATTGACATGAAAGGATCCCTGTCCTCAAGGAACTTATATTCTATCAAGGGAGAAAACATGAACATATTTAAATATATTCAAAGCCATGTAGAACTCCATATCTGATCTCAATTAGTATATAATCTAATAATGGTGATTAAGACCTATACTCATATCAAAATGCAAAATTGAATGAGTTCAGTACAAACAAATACTATAAAGAACTCTGAGAATCGATGAGGAAAGGAATAATTTAGGAAGGAGTGGAGGGAGGCTTTGCTTTACTGGAAATCATTTTTTTTTCTGATAAAAAAGGGAAATTCTAAATTTGCCTCTTAAAATTTTCAGAGAATCAAAGATTTAGAACTGGAAGGAATCCTATTAAGTCTCCTCCTTTTTTATGGGTGAGAAACCTTCAATTTGCCCAAAGTAACATAGCTAAGTAGTGGCAGAAGTGGGATCCCAACTCAATTCTGACTTCAAATGCAGTGTTCTTTTTGGAGCTCCATGTTCATTATTTTAGAGGATAGAAATAAAAAATGTAGTTCCAAGAGTACATGTTCCTCTCTTCAGTATTACATCATCCTTCATACTGATTAAGCCTAGAGGCAATTTCCTTGCAGTAAGTAATAACTAATAACTACCTTTAGATAGACATTAATATTAACAGGGATTGGGACTAAGGACTAGTATTACATTGGTATAGGGAACTTCCTGATGAGAAAGCTCCTACTACTATTGGATCATAACTTTTTTTTCAATTTAAAATCTCAGGGAGTTGTCTAGATCATTGAAAGTTTAGGTGGCTGACCCCAAGTCACAAGTCAATATATCCAAGGCAGGGATTTAATCCCTTAAACATATTCATTGCATTAATTTGGTAAGAATAGAAAGATAGAGTGAAATAAACTAAGCCAAATAGCTGCCTACAGGGTATTTGAAATATAATTTCTGCCATCACCTGAAATTTAACATATTTGAATTACTCCCCAAGTTTGGATCTGGCCCTTCATTCAGTTCTGTACCTACCTAACTCCATTATCATTTAGCCCACACTTCTCCATCTTGACCACAAGGACATAGTAAGACTTTTTCAAATGCTTTGGTTTGATCCAGACATACTCTGTCTGTGATGTCTAACTAATTTTGCAATTTAGAAACCCTGTCAAAAAAGGAAATGAGGTTATTCTGGCATGACTCCAATGATGGATTCATCCTGGTTCATTGGGATTCCCAAAACTTAATTTTTTCCCACTTAATAGTATTTTATTTTTCCCAATTATATGTTAAAGTAGTTTTCAACATTAATTTTTGTAAGGGATTCTGAGTTAGAAATTTTTTTTGTGCTCCCTTTCTTCTCTCCCTCCTCCCCAAAATAGCAAGCAATCTGATATAGGTTGTGAGTGTATAATCATTTCAAATGTATTTCCATATTAGTCATGTTGTTAAAGAAAAGTCAGCAGAAAAAAGGAAAAAAAAGTGAAAATAATGTGCTTTGATTTGTATTTAGTCTCCCTAGATCTTTCTCTGGATGTGGATACCATTTTCCATCACAAGTCTATTAAAACTCTCTTGGGTCACTGTATTGCTGAGAAGAACTAAGGTTATCATAACTGATCATTACACAATCTTGCTGTTACTGTGTACTAGTTTTGTTCATTTCATTCAGCATCAGTTCATGTAAGTTTTTCCAAGTTTTTCTGAAATTCATGAGCTGATCATTTATACCTCAACTTATTTAGTCATTTCCCATTTGATGGGCATGCTCTCAATTTCCAAATCTTTGCCACCACAAAAAGACCTTCTACAAACAATTTTAGACATGTGGGTACTTTTCCCTTTTTTAATGGTCTCTTTGAGATGTAGACCCATTGGTGGCTCTGTTTGATCAAAGAGTATGCACAGCTTTATGGTCCTTTGGGCATAATTCCAAATTGCTCTCCAGAATAACTGGATCAATTTACAACTCCACATATTAATGTTCCAATTTTCCCACATCCCTACAATATTGATAAATGTGAGGTGTATCTCAGAGGTTTTTTTAATTGCATTTCTCTAATCAACAATGATTTAGAGCATTTTTCATATGACTAATTTCTTTATCTGAAAATTGTTCATATCCTTTTATCAGTTGGAGGATGACTTTTATATACTCTTAAAATTTGACTCAGTTTTCTACATATTTTAGAAATGAGACCTTTATCAGAAACACTAGTTGTAAATATTATTTCCCAGCTCTATGCTTCCCTTTTGGTTGTATTAGTTTTGTTTGTGCAAAAACTTTTAAATTTAATTTAATGTAATGTACCATATTCTCCATGATTTTTCCCAGGAAAACAGAGTAGCTTAGCAATCCCATCTGCTATATACACCACTGATTTTAGTTTATTCAGAGGAAGGACATATGGGCTTGATAGTTTAATCTCAACCAATGTACTTTCCCTTCTTGGGATCATAGATTGAGAGCCAGTGGAGAATTTTTTCCCCACATAATACTTTTCATTTTAATCTGAATTATTAATATTTTCTCCCTCTTATTCTTTTTTATTTTATATGTGTATATTATTTTCCCTCAATTACATGTTAAAATTCTTTCTTTAACATTTGTGGTATTTTTTAAGTTTTGAATTTGAAAATTTTTGAAATTTCAAAAAGTTTTAAAAATTGTTATGGGCCAGAACTCTGTACTTGAAATAAGGATTCTTACAAAGTGTTAAGTCAGTGGAATTGATAAGACAATGGTTATCTAGTTTAGCATGGTGATTAATAGGTCTCTACTTCTGTATGATTGATTTAATCATACAGCAAATAATGGTTCCCTAGTGATATAATGATTGGTTTATACTCAATACACTATAAATGATCTAATTATAATAGAGCATATAAACTGGGACAAACTCAGCCAGGGTCGGACTCAGAGACAGATTCATTCCATTGTCCACCTTTGTGGAGAGCACAAGCTCTCAGCCAAGGAGAGAGATTCACTCCATCTCATACCACCATGGTGACTGGCCTGTCCTCCTGCATTTCCTCCACTAAGACTAACTTAGCCTGTGCCCCAGGCAAGGAGACAATAAAGAACTTAGACTTTAACATCTGGCTATTTTTGTGGTGATTACTTGGCTGAAATGAAAGTTGGTCCAGAGACCTCAAGAAAACCATCAAGAATACTACAGAAAATAAAATTTCAAATTCTATCCCTTACTTCTCTTACTTACATGTGCAATACATGTGCAATCATGTAAATCGTTTCCATATTAGTCATTTTATACTAGAAAACTCAAATAAAATAAAAAGAATGAAAGAAAGTGAAAAATAGCATTAGTCCTTTGGGATTGTCTTGGATCATTGTATTGTTGAAAATAACTAAGCTATTAACAATTCTTCATTGAACAATACTGCTGTTATTGTGTACAACGTTCTCCTGGTTCTGCTCACTTCACTTTGCATTAGTTCATTTAAGTTTTTCTGGATTTTTTCTGAAATCTGCCTGATCATCATTTCTTTTAGCACAATAATATTCCATTATAATCATATATGACAGTTTCTTTAGTCATTCCCCAATTGATGGGCATGCCTTTGACTTGAATTCTTAGCCACCACAAAAAGAACTACTATAAATAGTTAAGAACAAATAAGTTCTTTCTCCTTTTTTGGATGTCTGTGATATAAACCTAGCAATGGCATTGCTATATCAAAGGTTATGCACAGTTTTATAACCCTTCTGATACAGTTCCAAATTGGATACATTTACACCTGCATCAACAATGCATTAATGTGCCAATTTTCCCACATTCCCTTCAATATTTATCATTTTCATTTGTATTTTTGATACATTTATCATTTTCATTATCATTTTGCCAATCTGATAGGTATGAGGTGGTATCTCAATGTTGTTCTAATTTTCATTTCTCTAATCAATAATTCAGAGCACTTTTTCATATGACTATAGGTAGCATTGATTTCTTTGTCTGAAAATTGCCTATTCATATCCTTTGGTCATCTTCCATTAGGGAATGACTTCAATTTTACAAACTTGGCTCAGTTCTCTATATACTTGAGAAATGAAGTTTTTATTAAATATACTTGTTGCAAAAATTTCCTCCCACTTTTCTGATTTCCTTAAAATTTTGGTTTTGTTTGTGAAAAAACTTAAAATTAAATTACATATTTTGATTATATAAATTAAAATATAAAATAAAGTAAATATAATATATAAGTATATATTTATATATAAATATAAGTATAAATAAAATATATTATATATTTGATTATATAAAATTAAAATTTTATATAATCAAAATCATATGTTTTACATTTTGTCATGATCTCTCTATTTTCTTTGGTCCTAAATTCTTCCCTTATCCATAAATCTGATAGATAAACTATTCCATGCTCTCCTAATTTGCTTAAGGTGTCACCTTTTGTGTGTAAATTATGTACTCATTTTGACCATATAGTATAAGATGTTAGTCTGTTCCTGGTTTCTGGCATATTGTTTTCCTGTTTTACCTGTTGTTTTTATCAAATGATGAGTTTTTGTTCCAAAAGCTTAGATCTTTGGTTTATCTTATAATAGATTACTAAGGACATTTACTGTAATGTAATTTGTACCTTATCTATTCCACTCTATTTTTTAGCCAGTTATCAGATTGTTTTAATAATTATTGCTTTATAATATGAGATTGGGTACAGCTGGATCATTTTCCTTCATATTATACATTTAAATAAAATAGGAGTTGAATACTTTATATCATTCACATCCTAATCCTATTTAGCCCCAAGTCATCATATTATTCATTTCTCCTTTCTCTTGCCCCCCAGCAGAGGTCTAAGAAATATCACTTTTTTTGTCCTTAGCATTCATCCCAGTTCATTTGAGGCTTATGTCATAAGTGGGGATGAGATGCTATGGAGTACAGAGGCATCAAAGGGCATAAGAGGTACATTGTGGAGTGGATGAGAGATTTCATTAAGACATTCCCAAAAAAAGATCAGAATTACAGTTCTATATTAGAGGAGGACCTTGACAGCTTTCCAATCCAAACCATTCTTTAACAAAATCTATATCAAAATTAAAAATTATAAAAATATGCTGACAAGTAGTCATCCAGTTTTTGCTTGAAAATTCCCAAAGAGGACATCTAGGTGGCATAGTGGATAGAGCAATTGGCCCTGGAGTCAAGAGAATATTAGTTCAAATCCAGCCTCAAATAATTACTAGTTGTATGACCCTGGATAAGTCACTTAATTCTGATTATCTCCCAAAAAGGAGGGAGAAGAAAGAAAGATTCGTAAAGAAAAACTCCTCTTTCCTGTGGCAGCCCATTATACTGTCATACCACTCTACTGGTTAGAAAGCTTTTCCTGACATTTATGCTAAAGTTTTTCCTTTGTCATTTCTATCCATTATATCTAGTTCTTTCTTCTGGAACAAACAAAACAAATCAAACATTTCACACAGTGGTCCTACCACTGTGCCTGGTTATAATGAACATATAATAAACACTCATTGATTGATTTTATTGTTTATTGACAGCCCTTCAAATGCTTGAAGATAGCTGTCTTTCCAATGTCACCTCCAATCTTTTCTCAAAGCTTAAACATTCTCAGTTTTATCAAGTCATCCTTATATGACATGGATTTAAGGCCCTTCACTATGCTGATTGCCTTTCTCTGGATGCTTTGCAACTTAATAATGTTTTTCTAAAACTGTTGTTCTAGAAATGAACACCATACTCCAGAAGGGATCTAACCAGAACAGAGTATCAAGATAATATGACTTTCTTTTTAAAAGTTATTTTGGGGGGACGGAGCCAAGATGGCGGAGAAGATACACACGACTCTGTGAATGTTCTTACTCCCTCACAACCAATTAGATAAATCAGCCTCAGAAATAGCGCTGGACTGATAGATACCACAAGGACTGGAAGCACGACTTACCAGCTGAAGAGAATCTGGAGTTTCAACAGAAAAGGTCAGTTCCCAGGGGAGGAAGAAGAGAGGCCAGCACAGATGGTTGGGTGCTAGCATACTCTGCCGATCGCGCTGGGAAGGGCTCTGGGATCAGAGAAGCCACTGAGATAGAGGAATCTGGCACAGGCTGTTAGCTCTTCTCTGCTTATAATACAGCAGTTCAGAAGAGAAATCTAAGCCACTTTAAAAATTCAAAGATAGATTAGATCTTCTGGGATCCTGGGGGTGACTCAGCAGATCTCGGCACTGTGGGTGTGGCCCCTAGCTTTCACCTGTGAGTAGTTAAGAGATTGAGAAGTGGGCCCAAGGTAACACATAGTTCCTGGCTCAGCTGGAGGCTGTGGAACTCAGACCCGGAAGTCCCAGAGAAGCAGAACCTTTGAACTAGGGACCGAGGTTTCTGGCAGACACTTCCAGTTTGAGCGCAGGGGCTTTTCACGTCACCTGCTGCTGACATCCACGCCCCACCAGGACGCATAGGCTGGGCTTTGTATTGCCTTTACTGTTCAGTCTCAAACCTCAGGGAAGCCACTAGAACACAGCGCCCTCAAAGCACAGCAGTGCTGATCACCTCTGAGGCACTTCCAGGGAGGGGGTGGAGAACTCTCTCCCAGAGCTCTCTCTTAGCTCAGGCGCAGGAGCCGCTGCATCCATCCAGTCTGGGAGGAAGCTGGTAAAGAAATAAATAAATAATTTCCTACCCCAGGGACAGACCCCAAAAGATTTTTTAAGTATGAGTAAAAAGCCAAGAAAAACTATAGATTCCTTCTACACAGAGAAAGAGCAGGTATCCAACCCCGAGAAAGTTAACAGCAGAGAGTCAGCAGATAACAACCTAAAGGGGAACGATACCTGCCCCCCATCACATAACTCTCTCCTCAAAGAGACTATTAAAAAGCTAAGAGAGTTTGAAGAAAAATGGGGAAAGGAAAGGGAAGCTATGATAGAGAATAACAACGTTCTGAAATTGGAGTTGGAAAAAATAAAGAATTCACAGGCGATGCAGGGAAACAAAATTTGTGAATTAGAAAAGGTTAAAAAATCACAGGAAAGTAGGATTTCTAAATTGGAAAAGATAAAAAAAGTCTCAAGAAAATAGAATTTCTGAATTGGAAAAAGAAAATAATTCTCAAAAAAAGATAGGGAAATGGAAAAAAAAAATTCAATAGAGCAAAATAATTCATTTAAAAACGAAATTGGGCATTTACAAAAAGAACTAAAAACTGTGAAAGAAGAAAATAACTCCTTAAAATTCAGGATGGAATAAATAGAAATGAATGATTCACAGAGAACCCAAGAATCAGTCAAACAAAACAAAACAAAACAAAACAAAAAAAAAAGAAAAAAAAAGAAAAGCTGGAGAATAACGTCAAATACTTACTGGGAAAATCTATAGACCTTGAAAATAGATCTTGGAGAGATAATCTGCAGATCATTGGACTTCCTGAAAACTATGACCAAAAAAGGAGCCTAGATTCTATTTTACAGGAAATTATCAAAGAGAACTGTCCAGAGATAATAGAAACAGAAGGGAAAGTAGATGTCAAAAGAATTCATCGAACTTCTGAAATAGACCCTAAAAAAAGAACACCACAGAATATTGTGGCTAAGCTGCAGAATTACCACACAAAGGAGAAAATCTTGCAAGCAGCTAGGGAAAAAACAATTTAAATACCAAGGTGCCACAATAAGGGTCACTCAAGATCTGGCTGCCTCCACATTAAAAGAAGGGCCTGGAACCTGATATTTCGTAAGGAAAAAGATCAAGGACTGCAACCAAGAATGAACTACCCAGCTAAGTTTAGCATCTTTTTCCATGGAAGAAGATGGTCATTCAATGAAATAGAGGAATTCTATATGTTTCTAAGAAAAAAACCAGACTTAAACAAAAAAATTTGATCTACATCCACAAGACTGAAGAGAAACAGAAAAAGGTACACAGAACCCTTGAGAACTGTAACTCTGTTGTGGGTATATAAAAAGTACTCATGGATAATTTGATTTTACTGATATAAAAAGGGGGGTGTAGTAAAGGGAAGGAGGTCATTCCAGAAAAAGGGGAAGGAATGATAAAAAGAGGGAAACTACATCCCAGGAAGAGGCATAGAAAATACACCATATCTGAGGGAATTTAGTGAGGGGGAGAATCATTGTGTGAATCTTACTCTCATCAGAAGAGGCTCAAACAGTAAATAATTGACATATTTGTTTTTCAGAGAATTTTCTCTCACCTCATTAAAAGGGGGGAGAGGAAAAGGGAAAAGGAAAAGGAGAATAAGTGAAGGGACTTGGAGGGAGGGGGGAGGGATACTAAAAAAAAGGGAGGGCTGCGCGTCACAAGGGGGGTCTATAAATTAAATACCGGGGAAGGGGATCAGGGGGGTCAAGGGAAAAAGCATAATCTGGGGATAATATGATGGCAGGAAATACAGAATTAGTAATTATAACTGTAAATGTGAATGGGATGAACGCTCCCATCAAACGGAGACGGATAGCAGATTGGATCAAAAATCAGAACCCTACAATATGTTGTCTGCAGGAAACACACTTAAAGTAGGGAGATACTTACAGAGTAAAGGTAAAAGGTTGGAACAGAGCCTATTATGCTTCAGGTAAAGCCAAAAAAGCAGGGGTAGCTATCCTTATCTCAGATCAAGCAAAAGCAGAAGTTGATCTAGTTAAAAAAGATAAGGAAGGAAACTATATCCTGCTGAAAGGTAGCATAAATAATGAAGCCATATCAATACTAAACATATATGCACCAAGTGGTATAGCATCTAACTTTCTAAAGGAAAAGTTAAGAGAATTGCAAGAAGAAATAGACAGTAAAACTATAATAGTGGGAGAGCTCAACCTTGCACTCTCAGATTTAGACAAATCAAACCACAAAACAAATAAGAAAGAAATTTAAAAAGTAAATAGAACATTAGAAAAACAAGATATGATAGAACTTTGGAGAAAACTGAATGGCAATAGAAAGGAATATACTTTCTTCTCAGCAGTTCATGGATCCTATATATTAGGACATAAAGATCTCAAAATTAAATGTAGGAAGGCAGAAATAATAAATGCCTTCTTCTCAGATCACAATGCAATAAAAGCTACATTCAGTAAAAAGTTAGGGGTAAATAGACCAAAAAGTAATTGGAAAATGAACAATCTCATCTTAAAGAATGACTGGGTGAAACAGCAAATTATAGAAACAATTAATAATTTCACCCAAGATAATGACAATGATGAGACATCATACCAAAATCTGTGGGATGAAGCTAAAGCAGTAATAAGGGGAAATTTTATATCTTTAGAGGCTTATTTGAAGAAAATAGAGAAAGAGAAAATTAACGAATTGGGCCTGCAACTTAAAAAGCTAGAAAATGGCCAAATTAAAAACCCCCAACCAAAAATTAAACTTGAAATACAAAAATTAAAAGGAGAAATCAATAATATTGAAAGTAAAAAAAATATTGAATTAATAAATAAAACCAAGAGTTGGTTTTATGAAAAAGCCAATAAAATAGATAAACCTTTGGTAAATTTGATCAGAAAAAAGAAAGAGGAAAATCAAATTGTTAGTCTTACAAATGAAAAGGGGGATCTTTCCACCAATGAAGAGGAAATTAGAGAAATAATAAGGAGTTACTTTGCCCAACTTTATGCCAATAAATTTGATAACTTAAGTGAAATGGATGACTTCCTCCAAAAATATAGGCTCCCTAGATTAACAGAGGAGGAGATAAATTGCTTAAATAGTCCCATTTCAGAAAAAGAAATAGAACAAGCTATTAATCAACTGCCCAGGAAAAAATCCCCAGGGCCAGATGGATTCACATGTGAATTCTACCAAACATTTAAAGAACAATTAGCCCCAATGTTATGTAAATTATTTGAAAAAATAGGGGATGAAGGAGTCCTACCAAACTCCTTTTATGACACAGACATGGTACTGATACCTAAACCAGGTCGATTGAAAACTGAGAAAGAAAATTATAGACCAATTTCCTTAATGAATATTGATGCTAAAATCTTAAATAAGATATTAGCAAAAAGACTTCAGAAAATCATCTCCAGGATAATACACTATGATCAAGTAGGATTTATTCCAGGAATGCAGGGCTGGTTTAATATTAGGAAAACTATTAATATAATTGACCATATTAATAATCAAATTAATAAGAACCATATGATCATCTCAATAGATGCAGAAAAAGCATTTGACAAAATCCAACATCCATTCCTACTAAAAACTCTTGAGAGTATAGGAATAAATGGACTATTCCTTAGAATAATCAGGAGCATATATTTAAGACCGTCAGTAAGCATAATATGCAATAGAAATAAACTGCAACCTTTCCCAGTAAGATCAGGAGTGAAACAAGGTTGCCCACTATCACCATTACTATTCAATATAGTACTAGAAACGCTAGCCTCGGCAATAAGAGCCGAGAAAGAGATTCAAGGAATTAGAGTAGGAAATGAGGAAATCAAACTATCACTCTTTGCAGATGACATGATGGTATACTTAGAGAACCCCAAAGACTCTGCTAAAAAGCTATTAGAAATAATTCAAAATTTCAGCAAAGTGGCAGGATACAAAATAAATCCACATAAATCCTCAGCATTTTTATATATCACCAACAAAATGCAACAGCAAGAGATACAAAGAGAAATTCCATTCCAAACAAATGTTGAGAATATAAAGTATTTGGGAATCCATCTAACAAAGAAAAGTCAGGAATTATATGAGAAAAATTACAAAACACTTGCCACAAAACTAAAGTCAGATTTAAATAATTGGAAAGACATTCAGTACTCTTGGATAGGCTGAGCGAATATAATAAAGATGACAATACTCCCCAAACTAATCTGTTTCTTTAGTGCTATACCAATCAGACTCCCAAGAAACTATTTCAATGACCTAGAAAAAATAACAACAAAATTCATATGGAAGAATAAAAGGTCAAGAATTGCAAAGGAACTAATGAAAAAAAAACTCAGAGGAAGGTGGTCTAAGTGTACCTGATCTAAAGCTATATTATATAGCAGCAGTCACCAACACCATTTGGTATTGGCTAAGAAATAGACCAGTAGATCAGTGGAACAGATTAGATACAAAGGACAAAAAAGGGTACATCTATAACAATCTAATCTTTGACAAACCCAAAGATACCAACATTAGGGATAAAAATTCATTATTTGGTAAAAACTGTTAGGAAAACTGGAAATTAATATGGCAGAAATTAGATATGGATCCACACTTAACACAATATACCAAGATAAGATCAAAATGGGTCCATGATTTAGGCATAAAGAGGGAGATAATAAATAGATTAGAGGAACAGAGGATAATCTACCTCTCAGACTTGTGGAGGAGGAAGGAATTTATGACCAGAGGAGAACTAGAGATCATTATTGATCACAAAATAGAAGATTTTGATTACATCAAACTAAAAAGTTTCTGTACAAATAATACTAATGCAAACAAGATTAGAAGGGAAGTAACAAATTGGGAAAATATTTTTAAAAGTAAAGGTTCTGACAAAGGTCTCATTTCCAAAATATATAGAAAACTGACCCTAATTTATAAGAAACCGAACCATTCTCCAATTGATAAATGGTCAAAGGATATGAACAGACAATTCTCAGATGATGAAATTGAAACTATTTCCTCTCATATGAGTGTTCCAAATCACTACTGATCAGAGAAATGCAAATTAAGACAACTCTGAGATACCACTACACACCTGTCAGATTGTCTAAGATGACAGGAACAAATAATGATGAATGTTGGAGGGGATGTGGGAAAACTGGGACACTAATACATTGCTGGTGGAGTTGTGAAAGAATCCAGCCATTCTGGAGAGCAATTTGGAACTATGCCCAAAAAGTTATCAAACTGTGCATACCCTTTGACCCAGCAGTGCTACTACTGGGCTTATATCCCAAAGAACTACTAAAGAAGGGAAAGGGACCTGTGAGTGCCAAAATGTTTGTGGCAGCTCTTTTTGTTGTAGCTAGAAACTGGAAGGTGAATGGATGTCCATCAATTGGAGAATGGTTGGGTAAATTATGGTATATGAAGGTTATGGAATATTATTGCTCTGTAAGAAATGACCAGCAGGAGGAATATAGAGAGGCCTGGAGAGACTTAGATCAACTGATGCTGAGTGAAATGAGCAGAACCAGAAGATCACTGTACACTTCAACAACAATACTGTATGAGGATGTATTCTGATGGAAGTGGAAATCTTCAACATAAAGAAGAGCCAACTCACTTCCAGTTGATCAATGATGGACAGAGGTAGCTACACCCAGAGAAGGAACACTGGGAAGTGAATGTAAATTGTTAGCACTAATATCTGTCTGCCCAGGATACATGTACCTTCGGAATCTAATGCTTATTGTGCAACAAGAAAATGGTATTTACACACATATATTATATCTAGGTTATATTGTAACACATGTAAAATGTATGGGATTGCCTGTCATCGGGGGGAGGGAGTGGCGGGAGGGGGGGATAATTTGGAAAAATGAATACAAGGGATAATATTATAAAAAATATATAATAAAAATAAAAAATAAAAAAAAGTTATTTTTGAAATCACTTCTACTTTTGTTTCTTCTTTTTAGTATGAGTCAATGTGTGGTTGCTACAAAGCATCACTCTACATTGATCTTACATAGCTCTTATTCAGGGTTGTTCCACTAGTCTTGTGGTCACTATTGGTCATTTATGATCATTTTAGGGCAGATTACACACAGAAATATAGCTATGGAGCTTCTCTTCATTTCTAGCTTCTGTTTTCCCAAGGTCCTATCCCTTCCTCATCTAAGGAAGAGTGGACTCTCATATTCTTTCAATTTAAAGCTCAAGACTTTCCATTCTAAGTGTCTTTTAGAAAGCTGAAAGCCTTTTCATACCAGCCATTTGACTAAGGGGGAAGAAAACTTTCTAAGGGGAACCCCTTCCCAGATCTCTTCCATGAGGAGTGTTATCTATTTCTTTTAGAGACATGGATAGAAAAAGGGATTTCTACTTAGAAGAAGATTCTTTGCTTCAAGTGCCAACCTTTTTGGAATATAGAGCAGTTACTCCTGGCTAACTAGACTAACTTGGCTAACTCTTTTGGGCTTAATTTTATTATTTGAGCAGTATTTTCCAGTTGCTGAGGTTTTCATTAGAAAGGGCTTTGACATTTCTCTTGCTCACTTAAGACTAGAAAATCTATGAAAACTCTCTGTTTAATTTCCAGTGGCTATAATTAGTCATCATCCTCATAGAGGCTAATCCTTCAGTCAATTGCTAAGTTCCCTGGGATTCAAGTTCCCCAGTTTTTCCATTCCAAAACTTTTTTCTCTCTTAGGAAAATGAGTGGAAAAAGGAAAGAAACAAGACTAAAATTCAGAAGACAAAATCTTAATCTTCCCTCTCCTTAGCCACATTTTTGCCTTTATTGTATAGATATGGCAGGCAAAACTTTTTCAGGTTTAAGCCTGTCTTTGAATACATTAAGAAGAAAAATCAAAGGAAAATTTTAATGTCTGGGCTTTTCAGAGGATCTCTGGATGGCCATTAGTCTTTAGGTGGAAAAGTGATGGAAGACAGGACAGCCACCATGAGGCTGGTCAAAGATGGAGTCCAGATTGTGGAATCTGGAGTCTTGAGTCTTCTCTGTGTCTGTGGCTCCCTCAGTACAATTACATCACTATAGCACACTGAGCATGTGCCAACTTAAGGACCATATCTCATTAAGTATATGTTTAGAGAACTCATTATCTCACACTGAGTAGTTGCTTAACTATAAGCACCCTGTTGTCCTTGATTCAAGTATACCTTTTCAGAATTTCAGCCCTCTACAGAAAACTTCTCAGAAGACCTGTGTATCCTTAAAAATATAATTTATTAGTCAGTCAATAAAATTTAGTAAGCATTTACTATGTGCCAGACACTATGCTAAGCACTGGGAATTTTTAAAAAGGGGCAAAAGATAGCTTTTACACTCAAAGTAATGGGGGAAACAAAAAGCAAATAAATATGTGTAAATAAGCCATATAAAGCTACATAAAAGAAAAGTAGAAATAATTGAGAGGGAAGGCACTAGAATAAAGAGAAGTTAGGAAAGCCTCCTTGTAGAAGATGGAACTTTCATTGGGACTTAAAGGAAGCCAGGAAAGTCAGTAGACAAAGATGAGAAAGAATAATATTCCAGGATCAGAGAAAATACTCAAAATTGAGAGATGGAATATCTTGTTCATAATAGTAAGGAGGCCAGTGTCACTGTCTTGAAAAATACATAGCAGGAAGTAAAGGATAAGATTAGGAAGGGGTGGGGGTGGGGAAAGGGGAGTGATGCTAGGTTATGAAGAGCTTTGAATATCAAACAGATGATCCTGGATATGATAGGAAGCCACTGGAGTTTGTTGAACAGAGAAGTGACCTGGATCGATTTGTATGTTAAGAATATAAGTATGACTGCTGGATGAAGGATGGATTAGAGTGGAAAGAGACTTGAGGCAGACAGACTCACCAGCAGGTTATTTCAGTAGTCTAAGTTTGAGGTGATGAGGATCTGTACCAGGGTGATGGAAGTATTAGAGAATAGTAAGGGACATATTCAAGAAGTGTTGCAAAGGTGAAATCAATAGGTTCTGACAATAAATTGGATATGTGGGGAGGTGGTAAGAGATAGTAAGGAGTCAAGGATTTTATTTAGGTTGCAAACCTTGGCAACTGAGAGAATGATGTTGCCTTCCGTGATAACAAGGAAGTTAGGAAAAAGAGAAGAGTTTAGGAGAAATGATAAGCTCAGTTTTAGATATGGTGAGTTTAAGATACATACTGGATATCCAGTTGTCTGAAAAGTAATTGAAAATTCCATGTTGGAGATCAATGGAGAGAGAAGTTGGGACAGGATAGGTCTATTTGAGAATCATCAGCATAGAGATGTTAATTAAATCCATTAGAGCTAACAAGATCACCAAGTGAAACAGTAAAGAAGAGAAGGGTGTCCAAGCCAGAACCCTATAGGATGCTTATAGTTAGAGGGTACACATGAGTTGGATGAGGATCCTAAAAATGTAGAGAGAAGAGAGTATCAGAGTGGAAAGAGTTGACAACAGTGTCAAAGGCTGAAGAGAAATTAAAGAGACTGAAGATTGAGAAAATGCCAGATATGGGACAATAGTAAGAAAAAATGAGAGCTTTTGAGGCTGGGGAAGACATGACTAAGGCTTATACTTGGCAGGGCACAACTGGTGATATGATAAAGGGGACAGGGATTCAAAAATAGAAGGCAATGTTGGTTGGTTGGTTGGTTTTTGTCCTTCATTCTCACAAAGGACCAAAATGATATCACTATGTTATAGTGAAGTTACAGTGTGTCTGACTATGGCTGATCAGAGCCATACAAGCTTGGAATGCTCAACCATGGTTCAGACACAAATAGTCCATGTGAACATTTGGAATGGATTCTCTAAATTTGTGTATCTTGAGTTTCTTTTGAGCTACTTCAACTCTGCTTTGCTCATAGAGCATAATACCTTTGATGAATGCACACAAAGTTGGGGACTCCTGTGCCAGTGTCTCCCAGGAAAGGCAATCAGTTCCAAAGTTCTTCAGAGATAACTTGAGAATGTCCTTATGTTACTTCTTCTGATCACCACATGATCTTTTGCTTTGTGTGAATTCTCCATAAAATAGTCTTTTTGGCAAATGTACATTTGGCATTCAAACAATGTGGCCAAAGTTGTGCTCTCTGTGTAGAATTTGAATGCTTGGCAGTTTAGTGCAAGAAAGATTTCAGTGTCCAGTACCTTGTCTCGCTAGGAGAACTTCAGAATCTTCTTAAGACAATTCAAATGGAAACAATTCAGTGTGCTTGTAGACTATCTAGGTTTCATAGGCATATATCAATGAGATCAGCATATGTAGACCTCTCCATATTTTTCTTTGGAGTCTTCCAAACACTACTCTAGTTCTGACAACGCATGTGTCAACTTCATTATCAATGTGTACATCCTTGGAAAGTATACTGCCAAGGTAAGTGAACTTATCCACAGTATTTAAAACTTTCCATTTGCTGTAACTGATGGTTCCACATATGGCTGGTATGGTGCTGGCTGGTGGAGTGCCTGTGTTTTCTTAGTGTTAATTGTTAGACCAAAATTAGCACAAACAACAGAGCAGTGATCCATACTTTGTTGTATCTCAGCTTCAGAGTCTATATTGAGTGCACAATTATCTGCAAACAAAAATTCACGCACCAACTCTCCCTCCACTTTAGTTTTAGCTTATAGCCTTTTCAAGTTAAATAATTTACCATCAGTATGATAGCTGACCTTGATGTTCTGTTCATTCTCATTGAAGGCATCTGACAATGTTGCTAAACTATGCTAAAAAGCATACAGCCTTGTTTTGCTCCATTGATGACTAGGAAAGTGTGAAAGTATCATCTGTTATCCAGAACTCGAGCAAACACACCATCATGAAATTGACGTACAATTTGATAAACTTCTCTGGGCAACCAAATTTTGACATGATTTTCCATGACAGTATTAAAGACCTTGGTCAGATCAAGGAATATGATGATAAAAGAAACAGTAATTTTAAAAAGAGGACAATGTAAAGTTAAATTCATTCATCAAGGGGTCAAGATGGAGAAAAAAATGAGAATGGCTAGTACAGGCAACATAGTCTAAGATAAGACTATGAGATGGTGGGATTGTGGGTCATAGCGTGGATAAAGAACTGAGGTTAGAATGGGAAGGCAGAAGGATGGATAAAAAGTATGTTCAGATAAAAAGATTTCAAAATTCTTATAATGGAGGTGATACATTGCTGGATAATGGCAAAAGTAAGGGTATGACCTTTTATGGATGACTGAGTTGAGGTGGAGGAATAGGTAATGAGAATAAGTAGATTGAAGAAATGATGCTTAGGGTACTTGAGAGCTAGAGTCAATAAATATTGTGAAATCCCATAGGGCAGAAATAAGAGTGAAAAGAAAAATTATGAGCCAGGTACCAAACTCATTTAGGAGGGAAGTCTGGGAATCTGTAGACAACAGCTAACGAAATTTGAATAGATGGTAGACATGAATTCTCTTTAAACCTCAAAGGAGAGGAAACTGGAAGTAACAATGAAAAGTAGGGAGTATCCTAACTTTTCTGTCTCAACTAATAAACAAGAGAATGAGTAAAGGTGCAGCTAGTACCAGAAAAGACAGTCAGATAGGCTATAGCATCAGAGAAGAGCTGGATTTCAGTGATTGCTAGGTGGAAGAAATAAGAGAGGAAAAGATTTAGGATGTAGAGTAGTTTGTTGACTACGGTATAGACTGATATAGATATTCTAGAGGTCCCAATGGAGGGACATATGATTGAGGTGGGAAGGTTGAGGGAAATGTGAAGAGTGTTTGAATGATGATCTATAGGAGTTCAGAATCACTAAGATGTGTAGGTCATGACCAGGTGCGAAAATGTTTATGTTTGAGTATATAGTACTACTCCTCTTCCAAGAGGAAGCTCGAAATGAGGCAGGAGACAAGCATGCCAGGAGTCAGAAGATATATGATCAGATTGAAAGTCCATTTTCACTAAAACTTCCATCCAAAGACTGCGGATTAAATAGAAGATGATACAGCAAGAGATGAAAATCCTGTTCTTCACCAACTTTCTTCTCCTCCATCCCCAAAATACAGGAAAAGCAGGAGATAGAAGGCCTGACATCCAAGGGAAAATTGTTCCTCTTCACACCAGAGGGTCTCCAAAAGGGAGTGGGAGACAAGGCTGGCAGCAGAAAGTGGAAGATACTCTGTGTTAATATAAATGGAAATTATGTGAAACCAAAGATGGAAGGTGCAGAATCAGAGGAAGATCTGTCTTAATATTAAACATCAATATAACCAATTAAACTAGCCTCAAAATTAACTACATTTAAGTAAAAGAACTTCAGCCTACAGAGAAGGCACCATTCCCAGTCAGCCCTAGGAGATGGAGATAGGAGTAATTAGAGAAGATTCCATTCCTGACCCTTTCTGATTATAATAGAGAATAAAGAATGCCCATCTGCCTTTTTTTCCACAGCAATCCAAGGAAGGCACTTAAACTAGTAAAACTAGGGCAAATTCTTAAATTGAGAAAGTCTCTGGTGTCCAGAGTTGAAAGGGAAACAAAGGACCAGATTGTTTTTTTTTAATCTACAATTTCTCTGATATAAGGAAATTCTAGTGAGTAAACTCCCTCTACTAATATAGATCAGCAGCTACTTAAGTCTGAGAGAGTTTGCAGAGAAACACTGAGAGGTCACCATTACTTATCCAGGTTCAGTCAGGTAGCATAGAATGTGTCAGAGACCAGACTTGAGGCTGACTCAGAGGTCCTCTGTCCACTATGTCATGCCCTTTCTCTTTTAAACCATAATATGGATCAAAGGACTCATTTTTTGCCTTCATTGATGCTATTAGATATTTTTACAGTATAGATCTAATGGGAAGGTAGATTTCTGCTTAGCAATCCTAAAAGCATTTCCTTTTTGGGAAGTCCAAAGCTTTGAGTTAACTTCATCAGGTTAGATACCTGTATGAGTTTCTAGGGATAAAAATAGATTATGGGAATTGAGGAAGTTGTTTCTCTAGAAATCTCAAGTTAGTTTTCCTTCTGAGAATAGTCCAAACTAGGGTTATAAAATTCAAATTGAAGTAGATCAATTGAAATTAGTATCTAACAAATCCTGCAGGCCAAATATTGATTTAGAAAGCTGAATATTAACACTATCTATGTTCTATTGTATTTTTATTTATTTTGTCAAATATTTTCCACTTATGTTTTAACTTTTGCTTTTGGCAATATGGCTGGCAGAGTGATACCTCTGGTTCAAACCATAGGATGTTTGGGGATAGGGAGAACAAGTTTTTATACAGCACCTATTATGTTCCAGGCACTGGCACCTTACAATTATTATCTCATTTGATTCTTGAAACATCTCTGAAAAATAGGTGCTGTTATTGTTTCTTATTCTTTTTATTATTGAGTATGCTATTTTATTTAGTTAGTTAAGGAAACTTAGGTAAAATGGAGATTGCATAGCCAGTAAGTGTCTGAAGTTGGATTTGAATTCAAGTCTTCCTGACTTTGAGAGGAACATAGTATCCACTACATTATCTAACTGTCTTTTAGGATGCTATACATTTGGGGAAGTACACATTTTGGGAAATATATTTCTGGAGGAAGATAAGACTTGTTGGAAGGAGAGAAGAAAGGAATAGTATTAACTGTATGAGTCCTTTTACTTGCCAAGAAAAGAGACATAGAAGTAAAAGACAACCTAAGTCTAGAATACAACCAGATTTTTTTAAATGTTCCTAAAGAAGGTGAGAAAAAATTATGAATGAAGAATGAAAAGCAGTAGGAGAAAAACCAGTTTAAAGAAACTTGACAAAATATCCAACTAATAAAAGTCATCTTAAAGATATTTAAGATTTTCTTCTTTTCTTTCTTAAGGTTTAATTTCTTGTTACCATTTGATACCTAGATGCTGATCTCACTTTCTTGAGATTTAAGTTCTTGTTACCATTTTTGTTTGCTCTTTTCTATTACAAAAATATTTGTCTCGACAAAGAAAAAAGAAGAAAATTAATCTGATTGATTAATTAATCAATTAATTAATTAATCTGATTGATTAGTCAATCAGAAAGCAAGCATTCATTAAGGACCTATTATGTCCAGATACTATGCTAGGCACTATGATCATTTTTTAAAAATGAAATAATTCCCTCCCCTTTGGGAGCTTATATTCTGTCAGTTGCATGCATATTAACCATCTTTCAATACAGACCCTCACTATCCCTGAAAAGAAGTCCATAATTTCCATATTCTAAGTTGTAGTGTAAAAATCTGAATCCCATCCTCAGAAACTATTTCACACTTTAAGTAGGTAGTAGTTATCAGATATATCATATATATTCCATAAACTCTTGTCTTTGTTTTCCTGCAGGTTCACCAGGAGTACATTAATGTGCTCAGATTCTTCTGTTATTCTGTGAATACCAGTGGAGTAGTTATTGATGGTTATGTTTTACTCCTGCCATATGACTGACCCAACTTCATTTTTGATTACACATATCTTTGATGGGGATCCCTTACAACTCCTCTTCTTTATTATTCTTGGCTTATAATATGTTGCAATCTACTTGTCCTACATTTTACTTCCAATCCATTATATTTGGGTGTTCATTAATTTCAGATTCCTGGAAATCATAGCATAACATTATCCTCAGTCAACATTACCCACTTGAAGAATATTCATATTTTTTAAAGTGTTTGTTTTAGGACTAAATTTGGAGTCATTAAAAAGGCATTGCATTTTTCCCAAGGCAATCCAGGCAGCTCTCCTCCTGTATAATTCAGGCCCAAATCATCATGCATCTGTCATGCCTATGATGATATCTAATATTGATAGTGATAGGTGAGCACTATAGGTTTTCTCTTCATTAGATATCAGCACATCAGAGTTTGGACAATATTCATTATTCATTTATTTAATTGCTACTGTGTGAATTTCGGACCAAACTCTTTTGAAGAATCATGCAGCTCATATAGGAGGCTCCGAACATTTTGGTATTTGATGCAATTAGCACCATGTGCTCCTCAAACAGAAACACCTAGAGGACCACTGGTTATAGAGAATTCCTCTTTAACTTGAACTGTGCTTTTGAGATTTTTCCTGACAATGACAAACATCTTGACCATACCTCTTCTTATTTCACACTTCATTTGATATCAATGACACAAAGTCATCAAACAAGATTATCCCTTTGTTGCATATTTTCAAGGAATTGTATATAATTTTGACATGTGATGAGAAGCACAACATTGGAAGAGAACCTTAAGGTCATGTTTTGTGCAGTTGAATCAAATGCTCTTTTTATGGTCAAGAAATAATAAACCATGTGACATCCTTATTTTTGACATATTGATCAATTGTGTTATGGTTAAAATGTGGCCTATTGACAAATCACA
This sequence comes from Sminthopsis crassicaudata, assembly GCF_048593235.1. NCBI lineage: Eukaryota > Metazoa > Chordata > Mammalia > Dasyuromorphia > Dasyuridae > Sminthopsis > Sminthopsis crassicaudata. The sequence continues at coordinate 475,397,417 of NC_133619.1, forward strand.
TTTGTGAGAGTCTTTCTGATTCCTTCTAATAAGTATTCTTGTCAAGGATACTTTTAATGAGTATGTAGGTTATTCTCATTAGAATTTCATATAGATTGAAAAGTAGATGTATGGGTCAGCAAACACTGATGTTCTCTCACTTGTCTTTTGGATCAATAATAAGATCTGAAATTATTTCTATACTTTTAGTATCTTCCCCTTCTTCAGATTCTCAAAGTATCCTTAAGTATCTTCACAATTGCCACCTGTGCAGACTTTCTCAATATATACTTAGTGCAGTCTAACTACTTTTCTCATCATTGTCTCTTTGGTGCCATTTGCACTTATTCATGAAGCATTTCTGAAAATAAGTTGCATGATCTGATCAAAATAATAGAAATGAATAGACTAGTTTCCATTTAGGAGTTTCTAATGGAGTATCAGAGATCTGTCTTTGATCCTGTTCTGTTAAACATTTTATAAATAACTTATGAGGGCAAAGGTAGTAACCCTGTTTAATTATCATGGCCACAATTCCCAAAGATCTCAAGAAATTATGATAATGATTCAAGACTAATACAATTATGTTTTATAGGTGAATTCTCCCAATAGCTATCCTAGGTTCTAGATATTTCATGGATCACCGGTTGCATCCCCCATGAATGCATGCATTTTTATCAGTCAGTCAGAAAAAACATTAGTTTAAAAAAACACATTCAAATGGCATAACAAATGAAATAATAAAAAAAGATTCTCATTCCTGGGTTATATAGCTATTAAATCATTAGTAGAGAGAGGTAGATAGGCAAAAAGCAAGCATTACTTCAGAAAAGAAAGCATGGAAAGAACATATATGCTTGGAAAGTATATGCATTAGGAATGTATATGGCTAGGGAACATTTATGAAAAGGCCTGTGTCTGGAATCTATATACTCAGGAACTATCTGGGGACACACACATAGTAGCCATGTATGGCCAGGGTATACGGATGGCTAGGAAATTCACAACTGTAACATTACAAAGCTTCCAGTATATCTATTAATTACACCACTCTTTTATGTTCTTCACTGAATTTTCTGTCTTTGCTTTGACTATATATCTCTGCTGGTCCTCAAGCTTCTCTGTGCCAGCAGTCTCTGGACTTTACCTTTTCAGGGTTCCATTTTCTCCATTTCTACTTTCATTTGCCAGACAATAAAGATGAAAATTCTTCTCCTTAATACAATCATTAAGCTGACATATTTTTAATTATAGTATAGACTATAAGCCATTATAATTAGGTAAAGAAACCTAGAAAAATTGTGAAACAATAGCCGTAGGCTACAATTAATTTTTTCTTTTTTCCTTTTTACTCTCTGTGTCTAGGGGTTCTTTTTTAAAAATCATAAATAGTACCTTTTGTTATTGAACTATTTTCATTAATATGGACAACTCTTCTCTCTTAGGCATCTGGTACTCAGTCACAACTATCGAGCCTCTTAACTAACTCCTGGAGAAGAAAACCAGAAGAAAAGTCTAACTACTATTGTCTTCCTTCCTGCCTGCCTGCCTATCTGCCTTTTTTCCTTCTTCCTTCCTTCTTTCCTTTTTGATTTTCTTCCTTTCTTTCTTTTTTCCTTAATAGCATTTTATTTTTTTCAATTATATGTAAAAATAGTTTTCAACATTCAATTTTGTAAGATTTTTGAGTTTTAAATTTTTCCTCCCATCTTTTACCTCCCCCCCTCCTCAAGACAGCAAGCAATCATGTATAGGTTATACATGTACAGTCATTATAAATATGTTTCCAGATTTGTCATGTTGGAAAAGAAAAATCACAACAAAAGAGAAAAACCACAAGAAAGAAAAAGCAAACAAACAAACAAACCAAAAAAATGGTGAAAATAATGTGCTTTGATCTTCATTCAGTCTCCATAGTTCTCTCTTTAGATGTGGATGACATTTTCTATTAGGGATGTATTTTACCAGACAACTCTCTGACTTAGGGTTAAACTTTCTCTATAACAGATTGTGAGCAAACTGAATCCCCAAACCCATTCTGGGGAGGCTTTGCCAAAATTATTCTGAAGAATTTTGTTATGAAACTCATTTAACTTCCCAATTCTTCTCTAGAGTGACATAAATTAATTCTAGCAAGCATGAAGCTAAGCAAAGAAAGCAAATGAATAGCCACCCAGTTTGTCTGCTTTCCTACCTTTATTATGTATATCAGGTAACAAAAAAAATAAATCCTGACTTCGGTTCTACACTTTCACTAGTAAATGTCCTTCCTATATCCTTTAGTGGAATGAATATAAATTTCTATATTTGAGTTTAAAATAATAACTTCCAAAGTACAGTAATGACATGATACAACTTAGCAACAGTTCATGTGAAAAAGATCTATGGGTGTTCCGTGAACTGAAAGCTCAGAATGGGATCTGTTGTCAAATGCTATCAATCAAAAAGACTAATATAATGATTCATTGCATTAATAGTGGCAAAGCTTCCAGGACTAAAAAGGTGATAACCTCACTGTTCTCTTTCCTAATCAAACTACATCCAAAGTATTATGTTTACTTCTGGGGATCATCTTTTAGGAAGAGTAAGGGTAAAGAGGCCAAAAATCATGAAGGAGGAATTAACTTTTGGTTCTGTCTTCTTGGGAGCTGTTATGGTGTTGCACATAGTGCTATGAGCAGCTGATAAGGAAAAGGAACCTTGCTATTTAGGAATGTAAATGACTGAATCTTTGATCATTTGAAGTTTTCTATTTATTTTCCAATGGTTCTGTCAAGTGTGCTTTTTAGTATTGCTATCATCATTGTTGTTTTAAAACCTTTTAATAAAATTTTCCTTTCTTTAAATTGATAAAATGCTAGTTTCCAAGAGGAATCATGTTAGCACTTTAGATGGTATTAAGTAATGGTTTTTACAAGATTTTCTAAGTTTAGCTATAAGAAATCCCCTAAAGGAAACCTAGACTCTCCATGTTGTAAGAACCCGTTACACAAAGGTTACATGTACAATTAACATTCCACTAAAATAGCTTTTCTACCACTTAATTATTTCCTAGCCATATACTTATAGTTCTTTGGGCCATTTTACACACTGCAAAGAACATAGGAGGACCCTGAGGAGCAATAGGAATAAGTAGACTTCACTACTAACATTACTGATCATTGTGGAATTGAGAGAGGATCAGTGTTGAAATGGTCATTTACAAACCAAGTTAGTGGTAGAGATTCCTTTATAACTCAGATCATTTGACTCTGTTAAAGAGAGATTGAGTATCACAAACTGAACTCTTGAACTAAGCTTGAGTTAGAGAATGGGCCATATCTCTAGTCCTAAGTTATGATAGAACCACTTTTGTGATCTTACAGCTTCTTGAAATCTAAACTTATAATGAGCTGAAAAATAAAATCGCAGAGATCCAAGGATGTTTTTCCCAGTCTTGATCACTTCCTATTACAACCTCACTGAACTAAATCCAAACAACTTTAATCATGACTGAACTAAAATGGAAGTTTACTGATTTCACTTCCTGTTTATGTCATTGGATTTTAGTTCTTTCTCTACAAATTCTTCCCTATTTGAACAAACATTCCCCTATCCCTCAATAGCTTGCAAATCTATTTCTACAACATTTGCTGATATTTTAATTAATTTCTGCAATATTATTTAGAATCAAGATGACCAGAGATTAGGATGCTTTAACTGAAAGATATGCCATGTGAATTTGGCACTAGTAGCAGATGCCTGAAGAAAGGAGTAAGTAATTTTGTCCAGCCAAAACACAGAATAAAAACATTATTAATTCATTAATAGATTGGCTCAAACTGCAACATTTATTAGGTACCTATTGTGTGCAGAGCACAATGATAGGCAGAAGAAAACTTCCAGTGATATGGACACTTATTAATAATGACAATGATGATGATTGATGATAATGTGTGGAAGACAGGGTGAGAATGGTTAGGTAGAAGGGTGATGGAGTGTTGAAACTCAGTATAAAAGTTTTTAATTAGATATAGTAAACAACTAAGACCATCTCTAAAATTTTAAAGAAATCATATAATAAAGCTGAAACATTATTCAAGAGAGATCCCAATCTGTCATGAATATGATTAAAGTGACTTCTGCTAGTAAAAACAATAATTATTACTATTATAATTCTAATTATTAACATATATATAGTGCTTTAAGGTTTGCAAATCAATTTTGATCCTCACAATTACCCTGTGAAACAAATAATGTTATTATCCTAATTTTGCAGGTTAGAAAACTGAAACCAAAAGACAATAAATAACTTGGCCAGAGCCACACAATTAATTAATTCTGTGGCAGGATTTAAAGTCACATCTTCAATTTCTAAGTCCAAGATTCTATTCACTATGTTATCTGTTTGGCTGAGAGTGAGACAATATAAGAAACTGTTGTTCAGTGATAGCCAATTTTTTTTGTGATCCCTTTTGGTGTCATTTCTTTCTCCAGTTCATTTTATAGATGAGGAAACTGAGGCAAACAGGAGTAAATGACTTGCTATGACTAAACAGCTAGTACCCATCTGAAGTCAGATTGGAACTCATGAAGATGAGTCTTCCTAATTAAAAGCCTGACACTCTATACACTGCATCACCTAGTTGCCCCATAGAGAACTAGGAAACCTATAAAATTTCTTCCAAATTGGACATTGTGTGGACTTTATTAATGTTTTTAATTAGATAAGAAGGGTTAAACATGGAAAGAATGATATTCTCAGTATGATTACCTCTCCAAGATGAAATGCAATTACAGCTAAGTTCTGCTATAATTCAAGATCTGTCATCTTGCCAGAAATGACTTCTGTCCTTCATTCACATTGTCTTTTCCATTTAAAAGAATCTGGCATTATTCTAAGCTGCCAAAGGATTGTGCTAGATGTAAATCTTCCAAAAGAAAGACCAACATGTTTTCTTTCTGGTTTGGTAACCAGCAAAGATAGAGCTATTTTGAGGTCTTTTTAGTTGTAATTTCAAGAGCCAAAAATTATTTGAACACTTTCCCAATAGTAATACCACCTCTGGGAATTGTAAGGGGGGAACTGAATAGAAATGACAATGCTATTTACAATAGTAGGCTGCTTATACTATGAAGTGAAACATCTCCACATGGTGGTTGATGAGCTCCTGGTGTGGCTTCAGTTCTCTGGAACACTGGGCCTCACCCAGTAATCCCTTTAGAAAAATCATCAGGCACAGAACATTCAAAAAGAAATGAGAATTAAAAGCACATGTTACTTTTCTCATCACAGTAAACAATTAAAAAAAATCAGCATTGACTTAATCCAAGCAAAGGACTAGGACTTGAGAAAATTGAGTCTCAGTTCCATTTGAACTCTATTTTGGTATATAAAGTTATAGGGGAGATGTAACAATAATAATAATTAATGATAATTCCACCCTGTTCATTTTTGACCAGTCATTCTACTTGTGAGGGTCATTTGAATCAAAATTTTATTAGCCTTCACACTATGTTGATATCTGAGAACTTAATGAGAATTGTGTCTTATCTGTCATTTAAGTAAGTGTAGCGGAAAGGACACTGGATTTGGAATCAGAAGACATATTTTGATTCTGGTCTCTGTTACTTATTACCTATGTGGCTCTTGGCCAGATCCTTTATATGCACCCTTGTTCTTTCTGCCTACTCCAGTTATTGTCCATTCTCCCTTTTATCTTCAATCCCTCTCTATGCTCTAGCTTCTTCCCTGCTGCCTATAACCATGTCCAGGTTTCTCCATCCTTAAACAATCCCTCATTTGATCCAATACTCACTGAAAACTCTCATCCCATATCTCACTTCCTCTTCTCTGCTAAACATCTTAGGGAAACTATCTCCAATGGATGTCTCCTCTTCCTCTTTTTTGCACTCTCTTCTAAACTCTCTGCAATCTGACTTCTGGACTTATAATTCAACTGAAACCCTCTCCAAAAAATTTAATGATCCCACAATTGCCAAATAAAATAGTTCTTCCTCAATTCTTATCTATATTGACTTCTATTCAGTCTTTGACTTTATTTACCACCTTCTCCATCTCTTCTCTCTAGTGTAAGCAATATTTCATGCATGCACAGACTACATCAAGCTTTCTTACTTAGAGAACACATAGAGAGAGACAGAGACAGACACAGGCAGATAGGTGGAGAGAGAGAAAGAGAGACAGGCGAGAGAGAGGTAGAGAGACAGAGACAAAGACAGAGGGAGAATGTGAAAAGGGAGAGAGATAGTGAGAGTAAGAGAAAGGAGAGAGGGAGGAAGGAAGAGGGAGGGAAGAAAGGGGGGAGAAAGAGACAGAGACAGAGAGAGAGAGAGAGAGAGAGAGAGAGAGAGAGAGAGAGAGAGAGAGAGAGAGAGAGGAGAGAGAGAGAGAGAGAGAGAGAGAGACAGAGAGAGAGAGACAGAGAGAGAGAGAGGACAGAGAGAGAGAGAGAGAGAGAGAGAGAGAGAGAGAGAGAGAGAGAGAGAGAGAGAGAGAGAGACAGGAGAGGAGAGAGAGAGAGAGAGAGAGAGAGAGAGAGAGAGAGAGAGAGAGAGAGAGAGAGAGAGAGAGAGAGAGACAGGAGAGAGAGAGAGAGACAGAGAGACAGAGAGAGACAGAGAGACAGAGACAGAGAGAGAGACAGAGAGAGGGAGAGAGAGACAGAGAGAGAGAGAGACAGAGAAGAGACAGAGAGAGAGAGGAGAGACAGAGAGAGACAGAGAGAGACAGAGACAGAGAGAGAGACAGAGAGAGGGAGAGAGAGAGAGAGAGGAGAGAGACAGACAGAGAAGAGAGACAGAGAGACAGAGACAGAGAGAGGTGTCATGGAAGGGAGAGAAGGAGAGAATGAGGAAGAGAGAAATTAAATGAAGAGAGAGAGACAGGGACAGGGAGGGAGAGAGGGAGGGGAAGGAGAGAGGGAAGGAAGGGACAAAGGAAGGGAGAGGTTGGACAGAAAGTCTGATTCTAGGAAAGTCATGATAACATGTGAGGGAAATGCCTCAGAGAGACTGTGAAGCATGTGTAGACATCCTGTAACTGGTTCCATCTGGCTATCCATATGGTAAATAAGAGGTTCTTTGATTGGCTTCAGAGGGCGTTCAAAAAGTCTAGCTAGCTTCCACCATTTCTCTCTCTCTCTCTTCATTTGAATCAGTGATTCCTTTGATCATGGCCTCTGGTGAGAAATCATACTATAAAGGGGAAGTCTTGAGTGCCTTCTGTTCCCTTGAAAACCTTGCTCTAATTAAGAAGGGCCCCTTCTTTCCTTGCCCATTACCCAGGCTGGCAACAGTGATGTCATCCTAAACTACTCACTCTCACTAATACCTACAATGCCTCGCCAAATTTGGTTGTTTACTACCTTCACAACAGTTCACAAATATATTCCCCTTTCTCTTCTTCCCAGATAACCACTCTGGTGCAAGATCTCATCACTTTTCACCTGCACTACTGAAATAATCCCTCATCAGTTTCTCTGCATCAAGGTCCTTCCCATTCTAATTCAACCTCCATTTTAGCTGTACCTACAGTGCAGAGCTGATTACATTAGCCTCTAACCTCCAAACAATAAAACCCTATGGCTCCCTATTACCTCTTAGTATAAATCATCTAGCATTTAAAGCTCTTTACAATCTGGCCTTTTCCTGCAACTCCAGTGTTGTATTTTGCTTAATCTATGATCCAACTTCACTGACCAACTTTCTGTGCCTTGACTTTGAAGTTCCATGTCCCTATTCCTAGGCTTTTGCTTCAAGTGTCAAGTGTTTTTTTTTTGTTTTTTTTTTTTTTTAATATTAGGGGCAGCTAGGTGGCCCAGTGGATAGAGTACCGGCCCTGAAGTCAGAAGGACCTGAGTTCAAATCTCTCCTCAGACACTTAACACCTCCTAGTTGTGTAACTCTGGGCAAATCACTTAACCTCAATTGCCTCAGGGAAAAAAAATTAATGTTATAAACGTTTTTCCTGTGTGTTAATTTGTAACACTCTCCTCCCTTGTAGATATTGATTACTCAATGCTCCTCTTCTGAGTGAGGGGTAGAATTGTCAAGAGTATGGGATTAGAGAGCCTTAGTCTTCTGGCTTCCATTTTTGACAGAGTTTCCAGATGGGAATAAGGTGAAATGGGAATCTTGCACCTCAGTAAGGTGCCTATCTCTAGCTTCCTACAATGGAAACTTCAGGAAAATTCCTCTTGGATGAATAAAATCTGGGTCTCTCTCCCTCTCCCCCCTCTCCCTCTCCCTCTCCCTCCCTCCCTCTTTCTTCCTCTCCCCCTCCCTCTCCCCCTCCCCTCCTCCCTTTCCCCCTCCCCCCCTCCCCACCCCTCCACCTCCCTCCCTCCCTTCCTCCCCCTCCCCCCCCCCCCCCCTCTCTCTCTCTCTCTCTCTCTCTCTCTCTCTCTCTCTCTCTCTCTCTTTCTCTGTCTCTCTCTCTCTGTCTCTGTCTCTCTCTCCCTCTCTCTGTCTCTCCCTCTCTCTGTCTCTCTCTCTCTGTCTCTCTCTCTCTCTCTCTCTCTCTCTCTCTCTCTCTGTCTCTCCCTCTCTCTGTCTCTCTCTCTCTCTGTCTATGTGTCTCTTTGTCTCTGTGTGTGTGTCTCTCTCTCTTATTACCTCTCTTTCCTGCTCTCTTCTCTTCTTTTCAATTTAGATATCTCATTTTCAGTAGGAAAGTTCATTAACATTGTGTATCATCTGTCTCATCCACATAACTTTTCTGACTTCTGTTTGCCATTGGTTTGTATAAATGAATTTATTTTCTATTTGTTACAGATGTTCATTAATGGAGTGATTTTCTATTTGCTTCAGGTGTTCATTAAAGAACTGGCATTTGATAGGAAGGAAATCAAGCATTTGATATATAGTTTGAAGATACTCCTTTCCTGTTAAAACATAGTGATCAAGAGCTTGGCTTGAACCTAAAAATTATCCCTCCTAGATATAATATTATGTAGTGGGGCAGACTGACATAATTCTAAGGCAGTACCCCTTCTCTTTGAAAAGAGCAGAGGGGCCAATCTCTGGCCCCAAATTCCTGCCTCCTCACTGACAGGAATCAGTTTTCATTACAGAAGGTTAAGCAGAAAAAACTCTAAAGGTGTTTATTCATCCCTCCCTGTGAATCATAACTAGATAGACGCATGTGATTATACATAATCTACATGGGCAAAATGTGCACACACACACGCGTGCACACACACACGCGCGCACACACACACAGCCAGAATACTACAATATTCAACATTTACAGTCTTCCACCTAATTATAGAGAGAACTTTTTCTTTAGTCAGGAAGAAAGTTTGTATTACGAAGAGGGAGAGAGAGTGTGTGTGTCTTGTCATTTGCTTGCTGACTATGTCATTTTTAAGATAAGTCATTTTTACCCTGATATTCAGTTTCCTCTTCTGAAAATAAGGTGTTTGGACTCCATGTCCTCTAAAAACCTTCTTTCTCTCATCCAAGTTCCTATGATCTTGGTTTGGTAGATTTTATATTAGACTTGGAATCATAATATCATAGAGTTACAGCTGGAACTTTGGTGTATTCTATGTATTCTCATCTGTGGAAATGGGAGATAAAATGTTTGTAAACCTACCTAACACACAGTTATTGTGAGGCTCAATGAAATAGGTATGTGACGTGCATTACCAACTTTAAAATGTGTATAAATCCATTTGTTTTCTGCTTCCACAGCTTTCTGATCCCTGCTCAGAGGGGAGAGTCCATTTAGATTCATATATTCCCACCCAGAGCCACCTGGAGCACCTGTCTCTGCTGGAGCAAATTACGGCCCATCCTGATGGCTGGAGAACCTTCTGCCCCTGCTACCAGAGCCCACTTACCATCCTGCTTGCCCTTCATCCTGACAACTGGCTTGGCACTCAACTTGAAAAATTATGCTGATGCCTGGTAGAAACTGACCCTTAAAACTCTGGAAGATCATATGCAGTGAAAAGGTACCTCATTTATGAGATAGAAATCAAGAAATTATATGGACATTTGGATGGTGTTTATAAACCTCATGAAAGGTACTTAGAACCTGCTGAATAAGCCAAGAACAATCCATCTCTTTTATTGTTCATTTGCTCAAGGCCATGAAGGACATTACAGGCAATATGAGACATCTGAAATGGCATTCAAGGACTTATGCTGAAGCTTTTTCTCATTCCCTGGGATGAAAACTAGTCAATTAAATGACTTAAAAAATAAAAGAGGGCACTGAATTCCACCTTCATTAAACAGCAATGATTGAATTTGGAGGGAAAAATCTTAAGTCTCAGAAAAATACCCCATTTCTGTATTTTCCTTCCTTTGCATTAGCCACTTTCTTTCTGAGATTATATTTGTGTTATTAGAAGTAGTAAAAAGTAATTTGATTAATATATAACAAATCATATTGTCCCCCAGGCCCATGTCAATAGAGAATCAAAATTTTCCAAAACGACTCAATCTTTTTTTATTTCAATTTATTTTTTTTTAAATCATTGAGTCAAAGTATCTGAGTTCTGTACCAGGAGTTGGGAGATTATACAAAGTTTCAAAAGTCATAATCTCTATTTCATACTTTAGTATGGAGAATATAATACATCTATGTATATATATTATTTATATATAAATATATATCCCATATAAATACAAATTAATATATAAATATATAAAGCATTTCCAAAGCATACAAAATTCTTTGAAAAATATAACTGTAGAGTTTATTTTATCCAATAACCTTCCAGTTATTCATACTGAGACATAAAATGGGTGATCTGAGTTGTTGGCATATTTGCCACCATCATGGGGGAGGATCCAGGAAAGAGTTCAAATGAAGGATGTTTTTCCTAAACATGTAACATCATCCAGATGTTCTTATTTGCAAATGGCATTGTACTGATCATATAGAGCTCTAAAACACTACATAACTTCCTACATGAAGTCCATAATCATACAGAAGTTTGACCTATTTACTTAAGAAAATCTGAACAGCCATTTCACTTTGTAAGGCTTTTCAGCTTTTCCTGAGAGGATACTGCTCATCATTTCTTAAAGCACAATAGTATTCCACTACAATCATATATAACAGCTTGTTCAATCATTCCTTAATTGATGGACATCTCAATTTCCAGTTTTTTGCCACAAGTAAAAGAAAGGCTATAAATATTTTTGTACAACTAGGTCCTTTTTCCTTTTGTTTTTTCATCTCTTTGAGATGTAGACCTACTAGTGGTATTGTTGGGTCAAAAAGAGGATTCCTTTTTGGTTTTATAGTTCTTTGGGCATAGTTCACAATTGCCCTACAGTTTGAATCAGTATACATCTTCACTAATAGTACTTTAGTTTTCAATTTTCTCACATCCTCTCCAAGATTAGTCTCTCTTTTTTTTTTTGCTATCATATTAACCAATTGGACAGGTATAAAATGATAGCTCAAAGTTGTTTTAATTTGCATTTTTTTATCAATAGTGATTTAGAGCATTTTATATGGTTAAGTATAGCTGTTATTACTTTGTCTGAAAATTTCCTGTTCATATTCTTTGACTATTTCTCAGTTGAGGAATGGCTCTTCTATAAATTTGACTCTATTTTTTCTATTTGGGAATGAAGTCTTTATTAGAGAAGCTCACTGTAAAATTTTTTTTCATAGTAATGATTACCAACTAAGCATTCTCTCCATCCTATTTTCCCCCTGTTTATCCTACTTTTCCTTTCCATTTCCATTCTCAAAAGCATTTTGCTTCTAATTTTTACCTCCCCAAAAACTGCCCTTCCCCTATCAGCTATATCCCTCCTATCAAATCCCTCCCCCTTTGTCTTATTCCTTTCCCTTCTTATTTTCCCATTTGGCAAAAATAAATATAGACACCAAAAGAGTGTATATATAATATTACCTCTTTGAGTACAAAGGCCCTTCTTAAAATTAAAATTCTTCTGATGATATTGTTTGCCCTTAAGGAATAAAAAAAGACAATATTTGAAGAATAGTAGTAGATTATTTAATGTGCAACAGAAAAGCATATTGTGGACATGAGAAAGCTGCAACAAATTACCAATGAAAATTTATTCAGTAAAAATGCCACAAAGATATATGTCTGACGAAAAAAGAAAAGAAGTTGCTCATGTTGCAGAAATATGGACAGTCCATGTACTCCTCTGATATCTACATATTGGAAAGGAAGCTAGAAAAAAGGTTCCCAGTACCTTGAATTAATCCCTTATAATTAGATGAAAATATATAATAGTGACAATGATGATAATAAATACTTTACAAAATTTACAAAGAGAAGCATGTTGACACTTTTTTTGGATTTTGATTATTTTTATTAAAGCTTTTTGTTTCAAAAAATTTGCATAGACAGTTTTCAACATTTGCCCTTGCAAAGTTTTGCGTTCCAAATGTTTTCCTTCCCTTCCTCCCACTCCCTCCCATAGATGGCAAATAATCCAATACATATTAAACATGTGTAATTCTTCTATACATATTTTCACTTTTATCTTGCAGCACAAGAAAAATCAGATCGAAAAGAAAACATATGGAAAAGAAAACAAAATGCAAGCAAACAACAACAACAAAAAAAAGAAAATACTATGTTGTGATTCACACTCAGTCCCCACAGTACTCTCTGAGTGCAGATGGCACTCTTCCTCACAAGACCATCAGAACTGATCTGAATCACCTTATTGTTGAAGAGAGCCACATCCATCAGAATTGATCATCATATAATCTTGCTGGTGCTGTGTACAATGTTCTCTTGGTTCTACTCACTTCACTTAGCATCAGTTCATGTCAGTCTCCCCAGGCCTTTCTGAAATCACTCTGCTGACCATTTTTTAAAGAGCAATAATATTCCATTACATTCATACACCATAACTTATTCAGCCATTCTTCAATTGATGGGCATCAACTCAGTTTCCAGTTTCTTGCCACTACAAAAAGGATTGCTACAAACATTTTTGCATATGAGTCATTTTTCCCATTTTATGATCTCTTTGGAATACAAGCCCTGTAGAAACAGTACTGGATTAAAGGATATGTATGCAGAGTTTGATAGCTCTTTGGGCATAATTCCAAATTGCTCTCCAGAATGGTTGGATCAATTCACAACTCCATCAACAATGCATCAGTGTCCCAATTTTCCCACATATCTTCTAACATTCATGATTATCTTTTCTTGTCATCTTTGCCAATCTGACAGGTGTATAGTGGTACCTCAGAGTTGTCTTAATTTTAATTTCTCAATCAATAGTGATTTAGAGCATTTTTTTTCATATGACTATAAATGGTTTTAATTTCTTCATCTGAAAATTGTGTTCATATCTTTTGACCATTTATCAATTGGAGAATGACTTGAATTCTTATAAATTTGAATCAATTATCTATATATTTTAGAAATGAAGCCTTTATCAAAACCCTTGGATGTAAAACTTCTTTCCCAGTTTATTGCTTCCCTTCTAATCTACATTGATTTCATTTGTGCAAAAACTTTTTAACTTAATATAACCAAAATTATCCATTTTGCATTCCATAATATACTCTAGTTCTTCTTTGGCCACAAATTCCTTCCTTCTCCACAGATCTGAGAAGTAGACTATTCTTTGTTCTTTGTCTAAATCATGAACCCATTTTGACCATATTTTGGTATAAGGTGTTAGGTGTAGGTCAATGCCTAGTTTCTGCATTATGAATTTCCAATTTTCCCAACAACTTTTGGATGACATCAATTATGGTGTTCAGTAAGATACTATAAGAATAAAGATCTTCTTGGAAGGACCTTCTTCCCCTCTGGGAACATATGGTCCTGGAAAAACAAGTTTATGACCTTGACCTTTTCTTCATTCTTTTCAATTATAGGTACAAGGAGGAGAATCTCTGAGTTGTTCAGGTGTTGGAATTCAGGCCAGATGTTACTGCTGCTTCAACCCAAGGAACCATCTTCTCAAGCTTTTAGCCCAGCAGAAAGTTATCCAACAGTCATGCTACATCTGGATATGAGCTTTGTGAGACTAATGTTATATAAAAGCCAAATTAAATTTTGAATCAGCACCATTAGAGACAAAGATAATATTGTTAAGTTTGTGCCTCAGAGTAATTAGAAAAAATGTTAGTAGGCTTATTTTCACTATATCTTTGAAATTAAAAAAGTCTTCCTAGAAACTAATTAATGTTAAGTGGTTAAATGGAGGTGAGGTGCTAGTTATCACCTCCCTCCCAAATAAGAGAACATAGGCAGTGAGCAATTACACTGATGGCAATGAGAGATACCCACAAACACTTCAGTATTCTCTGGACTACTGAAAGGCAATGTCATAGATTAGACTCCAAAAGAGTAGAGATAAGACACACTTGCTACTTGCACTTCTTTCTTATAATCGCATTGCTGATAGGTATCATTTTTCCATTTCATATTTGACATCCTCTTTGAGTATGTCTAAGGAGTTAACATGGATATTGAGATGTCAGTGAATTAGAACAGAAATCCTTGTTGTTCTCTATTTGAAAAGAGTTTGTAGTTATGTCTAAGAAAAAGGTCTCTCTTCCCTTCATCTTAATAAAAGAAAAGGGTAGAAATCTCTTAAAATGTAAGAAATGAATAGGCTCAGGACAGGTTGCCAGGAGCTTTAGCAGTGGAAAGAAGGTTCGTCTTTACCACAATGAGGAAGTAGTAGACATAATATGAGGAGGCAAGGGTTGCCACCCCTGACATTGTTTCTATTCCAAAATGGTTTAAATAATGATGTTGCAATAGAGGAAATTAGGAAATAGAGGAAAGAATTTATTGACTCCAATAATGGACTCTATAGCTGAAGCTGATTACAAGTCAGATGAGTATACAGATACTTCCCTTCTCTACCCTTTCCTTCCCAACCTCTTTTTCCTAAGAAATGATTAATCTGCTTTACCAATCCTTATTCATTAAGGATCTGTTATCATTTGATAAAAAAAATTTTGTTTAAAAATCTTTATGATTTAAAGAAAAATCTTTTCAGAGTACATGATCATTCATGAAAATTTTGAATTGTGTGTGTGTGTGTTTGGGGGTTAAATGAAGCCAAAAAAGAAGAGCAAATGGATGCTGAGGTAGCTAGGGAAAGAGATGATAAACTTTATTGAAGCTAAGAAGTGTCCCCTGGCAAGATTTGGAGGCTGGGAGCAATAAGCTATATTATTGATGTATATTTTATAACTTCCCCAAGGCACAGAAAGATCAAGTAGAGGTAGAACAAACCTTAACTCAATCCCTGAGGGTCAATGGCTAAAAGTAGTTCTACTCTTACTTCTGACACCTTCAGTCCCTTTGTTCTTCCCATATAAATTAAAAAAAAAACTCAATCCCTACTACAGATTGAGTTGAGGGCATTAATTGAGAATGAATCCTGTCATCCACCCTCCAGGGAGACTATTCAAGATGATGTGACTAGTTTTCTTGCTTACCAAACATTTACTTTCTTGTTTCTCCTCTTTCTACTTCTCACACCCACTGCTAAAAGTATATAAACATTCTCTGAGAAGTATAAATTATTGGTGAGAAAACTGAGGTTTGGAGAGCTCCAAGCAGCTGGCTCCAAGGGTGATCTCCAAATAGGTCTTCTTGATTCTATCCATTATAATACATTTGATGGAATACTCAATTCAATTTAAGAATTTATTAATCACTAACTATGCACCTGAAACTATCTTAGGCATTAAAACTATAAAGACAAAAATGAAACAATCCCTGCCCTTAAGAAGCCTACATTTAGCCTCTATCAGTTTATTGATATATCAAAGCAGTACATAAAAGATGTGAAGAAGGGAAGAAATAAATAAGTATTTATTAAGAATTTACTATGTGTCAGGTACTATGCTAAGCGCTGGGGATACACATACAAGCAAAAAGAAATCCAGTCTCTGCTCATAGTGAGCTTAAATTCTAATGGGGGAAAATAACACACAAAATGAAGCTGAAAATTTAGGGGAGGGGAAGAGAATGATGGAAAGGGAAGGGATAGAGCTACTCAACTAAGAGCCACAGATATAGAGTCCAGAAGTCAGGGACAAGGAGGAGAGAGAGAAATGAAAGCCACAAAAAATGGAGGCTCCAGAAGGAACTATTCTAGATTAAGAAGGCTAAATGTGTAGTTAAATATTCCAGGGCAAGGAGGTCTCAGGACCTGAGGAAAGTTCTAGGAAAAGACAGAATGGAAAACAAAATGCAATGGAAAATCTTAAGAATGGGAAAGTCATTACAAATTCTGGTAGTATAGAAGGTAACACTAGAGTTGAACTTCAAAAGATGGTTAGAAAAATCTATAGGTAGGAAAAAGGAAAAGTAGGGAAGGGTGTCTAGAGAAGGGATGGAAGAGACAGCAAGATCTGGTACACATGAACAGGGAAAAACAGATAGCCAAACTCTTTTCTTCTATTCTTTTCTGCCCTTCTTTTTTTTCTTCTGCCAGCTATTTATAATGCATCAGGAGTTCAAAGAAGGGAATGCTTTTAGCTTTTAGTTGCTTGGTTTTTGTTGCTATAATCAAAACACTGAGTTCCTTTGAATTGTCCTGTGACATGGGAGCAGAGTTAGGTTACTTCTTATTCAATCATTTCAGTTGTAGCCAACTCCTCATGATCCCATTTTAGGTTTTATTGGCAAAGATACTGAAGTGACTTGCCATTTACTTTTCCAGATCATTTGACAGATGAGAAACTGAGATAAATAGAGTTAAATGACTTGCCTAGTAAGCATCTGAAGTTGAATTTGAAGTTAGGATGAGTCTTACTGATTCCAAGCTTAGGACTCTATCTACTGGGTCACCTAGCTTAGGTCACTCGGATCCATCTTATTCTAGATCTTTCATTGACACACTATTAACAAATTTAAACCTCAAACAATTTCCCTAGTTTTCTGGTCAGTCTTCAAGGAAGGAACTAAATGAATAAAATTAATTAGTTCTTGCCTGCTAGATTTTTTTGGTGCCTATTCCCATATTTAAAACCCCCCAAAAAGAGTGCCAAATTACTTTAGTTCTAAAGGGCATAGATTTTTTTATCTCCTGTATTTAAGTACTAAAAGTGAACTAATGTATACACAATAAACTCCTAGACTATGGAATGCACGCACTCCTTTTTCTAACTTAGTGTCAGAGCTTGACCTAGTGTAGTGGCTAGAGCCAAGTACTCATGCTGCTACATTGTGATCTTGCTCTAGAAAGCAGAGGAACTCTTTTCATTGAAAGTGCCTAAGATGAAAGTGAGCCATTCACACTACCACTCATAGATATTTGACAGATAGTAAATAGAACCATGTGTATTAGGCAAAATTTCATTCCCCACTATAAAATGATTATCTAATACTCTGGAATAGAGAAAAAGCAAAGACAGTGGTGTGGTGCTTTGGAAAGAGAACAGGGTTCAAATACCACCTCTGCTTTAGTACCTGTGTTACCTTGGGCAGATGGCTTAATCTCTTTGTAAAATTAAGGAATTTGACTAGATTTCTGGGAAAATCATTCCACCCTATTTGCCTCAGTTTCCTTATCTGTAAAATGGGCTGGAGAAGGAAACGGCCAACCATTCCAGTATCTTTGATATGAAAACCCCAAATGAGGTACCCAAGAATTGGATGTGACTGAAAAAAATTGACTGAACAACAAAAGGCCAAAGAGTGAATCAAGCACTAAAGTTGCAGTCTTTCTGACTGCATTAAAATTCCTCATGAAATACTTATTAGTTACATGACTTTGGGGAAACTACTTAACCCCTTAGGCCCCTACTTTACTCATCTTTAAAATGGAGATGATAATAATCCTACCTAAGGGCAACTGGTAGTACAGTGGACAGTTGGAGCTAGAAAGACCTGAATCCAAATCTAACATCCAACACTGGATAAGTCATTAAATCTCTGTCTGTCTTAGTATCCTCAAGTGTAATAATAGCATCTATCTCACAGAATTGTTGTGTGGACAAATGAGATAATATTTGTTTAAAAAAAAAAATACTTAGCACAAAATGCTGGTGCATCTCTTTCCTTCCTTCCTTCCCTGACTTACAGGGTACCTGGCAAGGGCCAAATGAGATGATAAATGAAAAATACTTTGAAATTTTTGAAGTACTATATAAAGTTTATAAAGTGCTATATAAATGTGAGCTATTAATATGTGTCCAGCTTCTGCCTCAGCCAGGAATTTCTGGTTTTACATTTATCATGATTATAGCCTGTCGAGATCCCTTTAGAACCTAACTTTTTCATCTAGGGTTAGATATCTCTTCCCATTTTATGAAATCCACATAGCTGATAAGCATCCAATTCAGAACCACAGACAGGTCCTGGGGGCACTTCACTGGTGACTCACCTTCACTGTGACAAATCTATTAATGAGGAAATACAGTAAATAGAGCTCTTTGAATAAGGAAGATTCTTCTTCTTGAAATCAAATCTGGCCTCAGACATAAGCTGTGTGACCCTGGGCAAGTCACTTAATGCTATTTGCCTCAGTTTCCTCAACTGTAAAATGAGTTAGAGGAGGAAATGTCAAACCACTCCAGCATTTTTGCCAAAAAAAAGAAAAAGATTATAAAGGGGTACAGGACTGAAAATAATTGAACAAAATTAATGCCTATTTTTTGAGATTTACTAAGCTAGATTTCTTTCTTAAGGACCAGTTCTTAAACTTAAATCACATTGCTTGTCAACAAAAGGTCCCAGGCCAAGCCTCATTTGGTCTTTGGGCTCTGACTGGCTTTGAATGTAAATACAAATTGTTTCTGTTTTAACCAGAAATCCTGAGGGTCTTTTCTTTCCGAGTTGATTTTTTTGACCAGATGAAAAAGATCATTCTTTGCTTCATTTCTTTCTTACCTACCCTTAATCACTGAATGGGTTATTGGCTCAGTCAAACTGAGACTTATTAAAGACTTTAGCTTAAAAAACTCAAGCTCTTCCACTGCAACCAGAGCCATCTCTAGTAATACTGATCTACATCTAGCCGCTGGACCCAGATGGCACTGAAGTAGAAAGGGAGGGGTGACCTTGCATAGTTCTCCCTCATTTAAACCCAATTCAGTTGCATGTCATGGCGTCACCTACCTGATGCCAGGGTCTTTTTCAAGAATGAAAGACAAATAACAACAGCAACAGCAATAATAATAACTAAAATTCCATGTAACATTTTTAGGTTTGCTAGGCATTTTGCATACAATATCTTATATAATCTTTTTCTCTTTTAATCTACTTGTAGAGTTGTCCTGACAAAAATGGAGATCAAGTTAGTCTGACTTGAGCTGGTAAAAAGCCATGCTGGTTCTTAATGATTACCAGTTTGTTTGTTTGTTTGTTTTTTAACAAACTACCCTTTAATAGAATAGAATTAGATTAACAGTTAGATGGATTCAGGCACAGATGGAACCCTGTAAGGAATCAAAGTATAATATAAAAACTCTGCCATCTTCCCTTTTATTCAAAAATTGATAAAACATTTACCTATATCCAGATCCTAGGATGCCTCTGAGAAATTGGAATGGCAATCCATAATGCTCTTGACTAGAGCCCCTACCAAGTAGTCCCCAAGTTTATCAGTTAAAAATCATTCAGTCATGATTTACTCATGTAGTTAATCATTTAGTCATGAAGCTGAAAATTCAGCTAATCATAGTCAGCTTAATACAGAATTTTTGAAGGGATTAACTACAAAACATAGTACAAATATGAGTTATGAATTTTTTCTGTGTGAAAGATGGCCTTCAAGCCAGTCTTAAGTAGCTTTTAAATGGAGATATTTACCAAGGTAGTACATACAGTATGAACTGTTGATATAAAAGCTCTCCCCAAAAGTCTGTGTCACTCTGTCACAAGCACATATTGGTCCAGAGGAAAGTGGCACAAGTTAAGTAAGAATATGTGATAAAGATAAACACCCTTTTTGGTTACTGGAAGTCTTTTTCTCCCATTTGTGGGGTGCTCAAGAATTTTCCCTTAAGTATTTAAATCTGTATCTACATCTGTGTGTGTGTGTGTGTGTGTGTGTGTGTGTGTGTGTGTGTGTCCCTTAGTTGAAAATGAGGACTCTTAGAACACATCTGGGCTACAGATAAGTATTATGGAAGAATTAGATATCAGTTCTCAACAGGTTAGTTATATTTTTCATTCTTTCCATCGATGGATCAGATGTAGAGCCATGGCTAAAGAAGTAAGTGAGAAGAAATATGATGTGAATGGCCTTGGTTAGGAAACATAGGTTCAAGTTTCATCTGTGATTAATAATGGCTACAATTCTGGGCAAATCATTTAGCCTCTGCTTTCCTACATTTCATGCCCTCCAAAAATTCATCATTCCCCAAGATGAAATTTACAAAATTCATACCATCTCTAACCCAACTCTGGAGACCTTCTCTCCCTCCTATTGGAAAGGGTGGAGGGTGGACATTGGAGAGTTCCTTCTAGATCTTCCACCATTTAAGAAGGATATTTAGGGAATTCACTTCATCATTTCCAACCCAGCTATTTTTCTGCATTTCATGTTGTCCAGAAATTAGTCATTTCCCAAGATGAAATCAACTTCAAAACTTTCACTTTTCTCATATTTCCCAATTTAACTTCAGGACTTCATCACACCCCAAGTGGGTAACCTTCCCTCTTCCCCATTACCTTTTTGGCTTCTTTTTATGAGTTGTCTCCTCCCCATTGATTATGAGCTCCTTAAGGTCAAGGACTGTCATATGACTCTTTGTATACCCAGTGTTTAGCATGTGTTTAGAACATAGGAGGAGCTAAATAAATGTCTATTGACTCTGACACTGACTCTCAAAACACTAAGTATTTCTTTAAGGTTAAATTGTAGAATAATTTCAGATTTGGTAGAAGGAGTTTCCACAATGGAAGTCCCCTAAATAAAAGAAATCACAGATCTGAGTCTCCCCATCTACACACACACACACACACACACACACACACACACACACACACACACACATTCATAATGTACATTTACATCATGTTTTGTATTTAACTAAGTACTTCCACCTAAATTTTTTCATTTCATTCCTACAAAAACTTAGTGCAAACAGACTATGATTACCTGGATTTTCAGCATGGTTCATGCAACAGAAAGTCTTAAAACTCATTTTTCTGATACCATAGAAAGGTACCACTCATTTAAAAAAAACATCTGAATTTAGAGGCATAGAAAGTTAGAATACACTCTTTCTAGGGTTTAAAAGAATAATATTACATATTTTAGGAGGAGCCTGTTATATAAATGCTTTCATCTGAAGCACCATACCATATGCCAATGTAGAGAAGCCACACAGTTCAAATGAATTTTTTACATTTTTTAGAAATCAATAAAGTTACAGATCTGTATTGAAATACTGAAGTAAGTAATAAAATCATTGAGGAAAACATGGAGCTACTGAACTATCTGATTATCTGTCTGTCTGGGTGATAATGCTTCCCCTCTGAATCTGTGAAATCTCACTTTTTAAAATTCTCTAAGGGTTGCTAGTGTGTGGTCTAACAACGATTTCTCATTTCTCTCAAATGAAAAATGGCCAAGCATCTTTGCCTGCGAATTTACTTGATTAGTTTTATGCTTTCAGAGTAAGTTTCAAGCTTGAATAGCTCTACTGTATACAGAGATGTTATTTCTTGTGGCAAGAGGGAATTCCAGTCCTACTGAGGGACTCTGCATGCAATTCAAGGGGAGATGTTCTGGAGAAATAGGATTCTCTTGTTCTCTGATTCTGACAAAGTACTTTTTTAGGACTTATAAACAAACTCCTGCAAAGCAATCAAGCAATCATTGACCAAATGATGACCTGTGGATATAATGGACAATGATTGTGCCATCAAGAATGAAGCAAGAATTCAGAGATCTGTGAAAAAGCTTGTATGAAATGGTGTAAAAGGAAGAAAGCAGGACCAAAAAGACAATAGACACAATAATGCAAAAACCTAAGAAAGGAACTTTAAACAGTCACACAAATCAGATTTGAAGGAGCACTGGACGATGGTTGTATTGGCCTATAAAACACACAATTTTATTTTAAGGAAGATGAAGCTGCTCAAATGGAAGGTTGCATGTACTATCAGTCCAATAACTCTTCAGGCTGTTTTACTTAACTGTCTTTGGAAATTGTCAGCACAAGGTACTAGATAAAAAACCAGCCTCAGAGAGTCAGAAAACCTTCAACTCAAATCCTTCTTCTAACACAGGATATGTGACCCTGTGTCTTCATTTAACTTGACATATTTATTTATTTAGATTTTTTTTACTCTAAGCTAAAAAGGCCAGTCTTTGCCTCATTTCTTACCTAGTCTTAATCACTGAATGGGTGCAGCCTCAGTCACAGTGAGACCTCTTGAAGATTTTAGCTTAAAAAGGCCAAGGTCTCTCACTGCATCCAGGTCCATCTCCAGTCCTCCTGATCTATATCTGGCCACTGGACCTAGATGGCTCTGGAGGGGAAAGTGAGGCAGGTGCCCTTGCCCTCACTTAAATCCAATTCACTTACATGCCATGGCATCACCTCCCTGAGTTATGATCCTCTTTGAGAATGAAGAACAAACAATAGCCATGTTCTAGGCAACTCTTTAATAAATTGTGGAGAAATCCTGCATTGAGGGAAGGAATTTCCTCTTCAGGGAATTTCATATGCCAATGAAATCATAGATGCATTTTCTATTCCTTGACAATGGAGTACTCAAGGGGGGATGAGCTGGAAATATATGTTATCATAAAACAATTTAAAAGCCCAAAGTCTTTTTCTTAAGGGAAGATTAATGATATAATGAAAAGAACACACCTAAAATTCAGGTAAGCTGAATTACAATCCTAGCTTTGTCAATACTTTGGTTTTCCATGTCACTTGTTTTCTTGAACCTCCTTATGTTATCTGTAAAAGGTAGACAAGAACACTAGTCTTACCTATCTTGTTTTCATAAGGATCAAAAGAGATCATAGACACCAAACATCTTTTTGACAACTATTTTTTCCAGAATAAAGTAAAGATTGTGAGTTGCTTAGAGACAACCCTGGACAGCTATGCTATAGACTAAAGGGAGAAGTTACCCAATTCTCTCTTTATCCCTTATCTTGCACAGACAGACTCTAAGACAATTAAACAATTAGTCCTATGAGTGTCTGAGCTCTGGTGAGACTGACTTCAAAGAGACCACTTGGTCAGAGTGAAAGCCAATTAAATAGAAGCAAACAATAAAACCTAATTTCCTCCTGGAAGAAGTGCACCATATGGACCAAAACAAGGAGTTTCAAAAACTCATTTGGGGGAAAAAACACCCCTGGACATAAAAACACTAACTTGATTTTGTCTCTGATTTATTTCTGCCATTTTCTGAGCAGACAGATAGAGCTAATGCAGGCCTATCAGCTAATCCAAGAGAAGTGATGATAGGTCCTTAGGAGCATATGAAACCTTGTAGGCATTGTCCTACAAATGACTATGAAAGACTGGACTGGAGTTTTTAAGAGCTATTTTCAGAGTTTGTTTAGTCTTGGATCAAAGTTTTTGTTGAAGAGGGAGTTGCTGGCAACAAAAGCTTTGCAGGAAAAATCCCATGACCTTGCTATCCTTCCAATTTGTAAGCCCCAAATTTCCATTAGCCAGCAGCTGAGCCATGAGGTAGGGCCACCCCAGGCCTTAATAAATCCTTTTTGATTGATATAGGCTTTGATATTTACAAAATACTGTATATCCATTATCTTGTTTGACATTCATAACAGCCTATGAGGTAATGAGATAGTCCAGTGGCTAAAGTATTCACTTGAAGTCAAGAAGACGAGTTCAAATTTAAGTTCCGATTCTTAATAGATGTGTGACTGCACAAGTTATTTTGACTTCTCTAGACTTATATATGAAAAGAGGGAAATATTAATACCTTCCTTACAGGATTGTCATGAGGATCAAATCAGTCAATGCATAAATTAATCAGCAAGATTTAAAGTACTATACAAAAATGCTAATGATTATTATCCTCATTTTGAAATAAGGAAACTGAGGCTGAGAGTGAATGTTCTGGCCATGATGCAGACCTTCCTGACTCTAACACCAGCACTTCCCACTGATATCACCACATAAAGCCCACTTTTTGTTTTCCACCTCACTGGAAGGCAGGCAGACTCCATTCCATTTTCACATTCACAAACACAAACTTTCTCTGAGTAGAGAGCCCAGGGGAATTATACTACATGGTTGTCAACATGGACATGGTCTTGAAGAGGAAAAGAAATTATAAATGATCAACATATAGTTTGAGGAATGTTTGTGCTATTGAAAAAAGGCCCTTCCACTAATTTTTTAGGTGTTTGATTTAATGAGAAAGACTATAAAATAAGAAAATATACATGTTTGTTTTTATATGCACATATTGTGTGTGCACATATACATATGTATTGCTCCAGTCATTCACATATGAAAAACAAAGTGGAGGATGCCTGCTCATTGTAATGTATATATATAATGGGCAAGTATTGTCCAATAGATAAGCATTACAGATGAAAATAGAGCTGGGTCCAGACTGAATAAAAGACAGAAACCAGAGTAGATGACGTCTGAGAAATTGTGCTAGGATCCCAACCTGCTCATTGTCCCCAAAAATTCTCTAACTGATCTGATGTGGATAGAAAGTATTATAACTGGAGGCAACTTGAAAGCAATGATGTCTGCCTGGTAAAAGTAGGCTAGGAATTCTTGTGCATTGATTAATGAATCAATTAACAAGGACATATTAAATGTCATCTATGTGTGTTGCACTGTTATCTACACGATAGTTCGGAAAACAGAGGAAAGCTTTTACTATATCAGTGGAGTCTCTATGAAGGAATTTTGGAATAAATCTAATGAGTAGCATTGGATGAGCAAGCCCAGATGGATTGTGACCCACCCTGAGCTGATGAGATCACAGACCCATGGAAGTAATGAGGTCTATATGAGTCCCAGGTCATTTAAGGAAACAGATGAGAGGAGATGACTCCTTCTCCCTACCTCCTACTACTGCCTTCATGGATACAACCAGCAAACCCTTGGCTCCTGCCTACCTGTTTGGTCACATCAGATCAGAAGAACCCTACCTATTGTCTTAGCTGCTAATTTAGACAGATTTCACTTGCTAGAGGCAAGGCAGAGTGCCTCTCTACATTTCTATCTTTTGGTCCCCACCCCATACTCCCTCAGAAAGGATCCTAGCTGCAGCAACTTAGTGCTTTTAATTTTCTCAATGCTTATACTTAGGATGATTATATCAAGCATGCAGGAAGCATAGTATTCCTTGCTCCTGGTCTGGGTTTAATAATTCCAATCACTCCAAGAGTACATCATGTACTCCTTTCTCACTATAGCATTGTGGGGGGTGGAAGGTAGGAAAAGGGGGTGGGGCAATGGAATGAGAATGAGCAACAGTTTTCAAACTTGTCTTTGGTTCCAAGGACATAGAATTTATTTTTTTTAAATTAGGTCTCAGTGGACATTCAGTCAGCATAGCAAATCCTAGTGTAACACATGACATTGAGCATTAGTCATCTCCCTGCTGGGAAGGAGGTTAGGAGTATAGCAAAATGGAGTTTGCAGAGCTAGATTTGGGTTAAATGAACTACATGAGAAAGTAAGAAGGATGCTGAGTTCAATCCCTCCTCCCCAAGCCTTCACTGAAAATTCAATTACATTGGGAGGCAGTATGACCCAGTGCATAGAGCATTGGATTTAGATTAAAGAAGATCAAGAGTGATGTTTCAGACACAGACAAGCAGTGTGGTACACTGGAGAGGGCTGAGGCGTTAGAATTGGGAAGAGAAGAGTTAAAACCCACTCTGTCACTAACAACCTACAAGACTTTGGAAAATTTACTTAATCTCTCAAAATCTCAATTCTCTCATCTGTAAAATGAGAAGGTTGAATTCAGTTACCTCTAAGGTCCCTTTCAAGTCTAACTCTATGATGCTATGACCCTGGCCTTTAAAAAGGAGGATAAAAATAGCCCCTCACCAGGAGGTAAAGATCAAATAAGATAATATATGTAAAGTTCTTTGCAAACTTTAAAGCACTATGTATAAGAAAAACAACATGCAAACAAAGATATACAAATAAAATATATACAATAAAAATTGAAGATAATCAAGGTGGTGGTGGTGGGAAGGAGTCAAATGCTGCAGAAAGATCAAGAAGCATGAGGAAGGACTATGAGGTGAGCTATTATTATCAACAAATCTTTCCTGGATACCCAGACTACCACCTCATTTCTCCCCTTCCTATCACCAACACACTTCTAGAAAGAGTTATCTACACTTGTCACCTCCACTCTCCCAGCATCCACTCCCTCCTCCTATTATTTAGTAATTTCATTATCCCATATGAGGTTTTCTTGGCAAAAAAAAAAAAAACACCATACTGTTTGCCATTCATTTCCTTCTTCTACTTATTTTACAGATGAGAAAACGGGCCAGTGACACACAGTATCTGAACTCAGATTTGACTCGGATCTTCCTGACTCAGGTGCTCTATTCACCTAACTTCCCATTTAGTCTTTGAATCTTTGTAATCTAGCTTCCAAATATCAGCATTATCCCCAAGCCAGGGGCCCTTCCTCATGCTTCTTGATCTTTCTGCAGCATTTGACTCCTTTCCACCACCACCACCTTGATTATCTTCAATTTTTATTGTATATATCTTATTTGTATATCTTTGTTTGCATACTGTTTTCCCTATAATCCATAAACTCATTGAGATCATTGGACTTTCTTTTTCTACCCAGTGCTCAGCACACTGCCTGGCACTTAGTAGGTGCTCAATAAATGCTTGTTGACTGACATTTGGTGAAATACCATGTTCTAATAGGAATGACCTTTGGATCTTGCTCCTCTTTGAGATCATATGGACCTCAAGAAATGAGTCTCTTGGCCCTTTCTTTGTTTTTTTTCCCCCATTCTATGGGCAGGAAATGGAGTCTCTGACAGTGGTCTGGAGAGCACTGGGCATAGCCATAGTAATCCAGGAATCAGAATCCAGGCTATGTTATTATAGCTAGCCCAACATCAAGCCTTGAAGAAACCATGGACCCATGCCAGCGAAAGCTGAAGTTGGCAACAAGGATGGCAACTTTGATCATAAACTTTATAGAACCAATGTAGCATAGGAAGTATGTTAAGTTTTGAACCTACTTCCCTAAGACTGAAGTAATATAAGGGAAAGTATGACCTAGAAGTATTGGAAGGAGGTATTTGCATTTTCCTTGCTTTATTTTTGATATAAATATCCCTTGCTTAAAAAAAGTATATGTATATATATATGTATATAATATATAATTATATATAATAATATAAATAATAATATATATTACAATAATATATTTTATTATAATATATATTATATTATAATAATATATAATTATATATATGGGGTGTGTATATATATATATATATATATATATATATATATATATATATATATAGTCAGTCACCTTTCTCATTTCTTTCCAGCCCACAAATTACATCAGTGTGATCTCACCTAGGTTACTGACCCTCACTGGAGAGTTCCTCATTTGGAAATTGAGACAATTGTCTCTTCCAGCTCTAAATCTATGATTCCCTGGTCATTTTTATTAAGTACCCACTATGTGATAGGTACAGTACCGGGCACAAAACATGCAAAGACAAGAATGAAGCAGTAACTTTACTCAGAGAACTCACATTCTAACGGCAGATATATGAACAGTCAGTTCTGCTATAATATAAGTTTTTAAAATGTGAGTTTGCTCCAACAAGATGGATCTATTAGAGAGCATATTGAGCATAATGGGATTTTTTTTTAATGTGGTCCAATTTCTTCCTCAAGAAACATAGAGAATGTAGAAGATGCCATTACTTCCCAACAGTTCACAAGCTGCTACCCTAATCCCAACACCCATTTCCACAAGCAAACTTCAGGTCTTTATCAAGATAGAATGACATATTTTGTAAATCTCTTCTGGTGCAGTAGGTGCTAAGAGCAGAGGAAGACCTTTCCCAATCAGTGGCTGAGGACATTGCCTTGGTATACACACATGACTACAAGGTATAAGATGGACAATAATCCCACAAAGGGGATAAAAAGGAATATTCTGAAAAAATAGAAGAACCAAGAGAGAGCAGTGTCTTAAAAACTCAGAGAAAAAAAAGCATTGAGAATAAGAGTGGTCAATGGTGTCAAACGCTGCATGGAAGTTGAAAAAATCAACAATTAAGAAAAGGCTAGCAGATTCATGGCTTTGGAATCCTAGTGACTTGCTCCAACTAGTAGTGTCCTCTTCCTCCTTTTGAACTTTCCTAGTCCTATATTATTTCTGTAAGGCACTTACCATATTCCACCTTGAAATATAAGTATTTGCTCATATGTCTTATCCCTTTTACTAGATTCTAAGTTCCTTGACAGGGAGGGACCATATCTTATCACCATAACTCTCTGAGTACCTTATACACAGTGTTGTTGTTCAGTCGTTTTCAGTCATGTCCAACACTTGTGACACTATTTTGGGGTGTCTTGGCAAAGAAACTAGAATGATTTGCCATTTCCTTCTCCAGATCATGTTACAGATAAACACATTAAAGCAAACAGGGTTAACTTTCTTGCCTGGTATCACATAGCTAGTGTCACTTAATAAAAAAACATTTAACCCTCTAGTTATTTTCTATTGAATTTCAACACATTGGAGTAAAATGTTGATAATAAATCACAATTAGCCGAAGAACAAGTCCATTCATTCATTTACTCAGTCTTTAATTCATTCAATTTCCATTTTGACTATTCAGAAAGATGTTTTTTAAAAAACTAATTTATATTTTTCCTTAAATAGGTGTAAGAGGAGTCATTCTATTTAAATGTTCTTTAGAGAGCAGGATTCAACAAAGGCAGGAAAGATTAATGTTAGGTACAAAAGAGAATTTCCTAACAATAAAGGTGGTTTTAAAAAAATTACTGAGGGAAAATAAGATCCTGAATTTGATTGGTGCAATTGGCTCTAAGGTCAGGAAGACCTAAGGTCAGACAGTCTGGTCTCAAACAATTACTAACTATGTGACTTTAAGTAACACACTTAACCTCTATCAGTTTAAATTTCCTCATCTGTAAAATGGGGATAGTACTATCACTAACTTCTCAAGGTTCTTGTGAGGATCAATGAGATTACATATATATACATATATGTATATATATATATATTATATATATTTTACGTCACTTAGCACAGTGTTCAGTGCATAATAGGTACTAAAATATGCGTATTCCCTTCATCTTCTCTCTCCCCATTCCTCCCAATCCTCACCTTGTTATTCCAGTATCTACTAGGAAGTTCATATTAAACTAGATGGCATTTTAAGGTCTCTTTGCACATAGTAACTGTAATCCTATGCTGTGTATATGTCTCTTGTTTTGCTTTGAATTGCCAGGTAACCCAGAGACATGAAGAAGGATTTATGAAAGATGGGAAAAAGAGATCCAAGGAGAGTATTTTATTTCGGTCTGTAAGTTTAAGAAGATCTAGAGCTGGAATGGACCTTAGCAGATCACCTAAACCAACTGAGACCCAGATAGTTTGAAGGCCTTTACTGAGTCACATAGGTAGTAGAAGTGGCTTTCAAACTCAATCTTCAGATTCCTGATTTAGAAATCTCTCCATTACACCAGGTCTTAGGATCTGAGGATCATGCATAAAGTGTCAGAATGGACCTAAGAAATTATGCAGTCTAATATACTCATTTTACAGATGAGGACACTGAAGCACATGAAGTGATTTTTTCAAGATCACATAAGTGAAAGTGGCAGAGCTGGGATTTCTTAATCCAAGTCATGACTAATGTTTCTATAGCCTTGTTTTCCTGTTAAGAAAACACTGGAAGTAGTCACCAATTGTTTATACAAGTAGAGAGAAAGGAATGAAAATGATTAAAGGAGATTATTTAGTGAGATAATTGCTCAAATGGAGCATTCAAGTTCAGTGTTTTTATTGTCCATTTACTAGGGACAGGTAATGTGGATGATATAAATTTTTTATCACTTATAGTCAAAAATTAAAAAACATTTATTAAGTAACTACTATGTGCTAGGCACTGTGCTAAACGTTGGGAATACAGATTTAAAAAAAAAAAAAAAGTTCCTGCCCTAAAGAAATTTACAGTCTAATGGTGGAAGACAACACATAAAAGGAACCAAAAAGTATAGTGAAGAAGTGATATTAGAGTGGGAATGATGTTTTGTGAAGTCAAAAACAGAGTAGCTAGTGAAAAATCAAGAGTTGGCTGGAAAATTTTGAGCCCTTTATAAAGGGAAAATGTGAAAGGAGTTTTTTTGCTCTACCCCCAGCTCTCCAGTCAGAAGGAAAAGGCAAGTGAGAATATGGAGGAAGTGTTGAATATCAAAGTTAATGTAATCTCCATAGTGATGAGACTTCTGGTGATGAGCAGGGAGAAGGAAGTATATGAGGATACAAAATCTGGATACAGAGCTAACACATTATGTGGACAGGGTCAGTATCCAAAGAGACTTTGATGGACTAGAACATTAAGTAGAATTAAATAAGACGAATTTCAATAAAGTTAAAAATTAAGTCTTGTAGTTGGGTATAAAAAATTATCTTCACGCATTCAAGAGAAGGTAAACTATGGTTTAAGAAGAATAGTGATAAAATGGAGATTTATCCAAGGGAGATCAATCAGGATGGTAAAGAATTTGGAGTTCGTGTCATATGAAGACTGGCTGAAAAAAAACTGGACATGTTTAGCCTGGAGAAAAATAAGACTCAAAGTGAGTGTGAAAGTTGTCTTCAAATATTTAAAGAATTATCAAATGGGGGCAGGATTAGACTTGTTCTGTTTGGCTCTGCATAAAAGTTTTGGGTAGAAATTATAAGGCCAACTTAGTCTTGATTCAGAAAAAAAAATTTCCTAATAAGTAAGACTGCCTAAAAATGGAACAGACTGGTTGGAGAGAGGTTGTTTTCCCTTCTTAGATGTCTAAAGCAAAGACTAAAATCTCATTTGCTGAGTATATTATAATGGGGATTCTTTTTGTATACAGGTTGGAGCAGATGACCACTGGATCCTTCCAACTCAAATTCAATGATTCTGTGAATGATGTGTCATATTTCTTCAGGTAAAAAATGAGAAGGAAGCACTCCTGGTGGAGAACATTTCCAGCCACAAAGGGGACCAAACTCAAGAAGGAAGCCAGAAACCTAGCTATCTCTATAGTCCAGTTACCTTTAAACAGTTATCTAGATGGGACAGAGAATAGTACTCTAGGCTAGAGTAAGGAAGATTTGAGTTCAAATTGAATTCAAATCTATCCTCAGACATTTAATTGCCACGAAGCACTTACCCCCTTTACCTCAGTTTCGTCATCTGTAAAATGAGCTAGAGAAGAAAATTGTAAGCCATTCCAGTAAGCCATTCTTTAGCAAAGTCAAGGAAATATTAAATGAAATCATGAAATCCAGTTTGACTAACACTTTGGGGAATTGGAGAGAAATAGTAGGAGATAAGACTGAAGAAGTTTGAAAAAGATATTTGGGCATCCTAAAAAGATTACAAAATGGCACCTATTGTATCCTCCACTGGAGGTATTGAGTCTTCATTGAATGGATGGGCTGCCCCAAGAGCTTGGTGCGCTTCAAGACCTTTCTTGGAGATCTTCAAGCCGAGGCTGGCTATGTACTTGTAGGGCATGTTACAATTGGGATGCATTTTATATATAGGCAAGACTAAATGGTTGCTAAGCTCCCTTTCAAATTTCAAATTCTATGATTGTAACACATGCAACTTGACTTATCACAAAAAATATACCACTATGCCATGAAGAGCATGATTTCTTTTGTCATTAAAAATATGTGAATCTATTTTTCAGAAGTGTTCCATCTTACATTTATACTTTTTAAATATACCTACAAAATTACTTTGGATCATAGAAACTAAAGTCAGACAAAGATCTAAGAGATCCTAAGTCCAATACCTCCATTTTACAGATATATCTGAGGTTCAGAAAGGTCAAGTGATCTGTTTGAGATTACACAGGTAGCAAGTAGAACCTGAAGCTAAGTCCTCTTGTTCCCAAAATCTGGTGATTTTCTACCTTTTGGCCAGAGTATGTGGAAAGCATATTTAGTTTCTATAGATTATATCTCTACAAACAGCTTCATAGCAACATCTTTAAGCTAACAGTACCTGTGTAATTATTCTCACATTACACACAAGGAAACTGAGGGTAAGTTCAAGAGACTTGCCTGCAGTGGCATATGATTAGTAAATACAACTGGTATTCAAACCCAAGTTTTTTTTTAACTCTTAAACCAATAAATATTCATTCTCCTAGAATAGAAGTTCTCAAACTCTTAATTTCAGAACTGATTTATGCTCAAAAATTATTGATGATCCCCCTGCAAAAAAAACTTTTTATGAGGGTTGTATTTATCAATATTTTAATATTAGAAATTGAAACATTATTATGAAAACAATTTTGACTTCATGGACTCTCTAAATATAACTTAGGAACCCCCAGAAGTTGCTGGACTGTTACTGTTGTGGTTGTGGTTGCTATGGTTGTGATGATGGTTGTTGTTGTTATTGTTTAGTCATTTCTCAGATGTGGCTTTAATTTATCTTTATTTATTTGTTATCTATTATTCCCTTTATCCTCACACATGAAACTCCATCTCCAGCCAACATACTTTGCCTGTTGTGCTCCGCACCCACTCTATGCCTGAAATGTAAGCCTGAGATGTCTGCTTCTTACAATCCTTTGTTGCCTCCAAAATGTGATTCAGGCTCTGCCTTCTATATGCAGCCTTTATAGATCAACCTAATTCTTAATGACTTAATTGATCAATCTCCATTATTCTTTATTACACTATATATACATATATTTGTAACTAGTTAAAGTTATATAAGTTGTTCCCAAAGAATGTGAACTCTTTGAGGACAGGAAATGTCTCTCTTTAGTCTCTGTATCCTCAGAGCCAAATGTCTAGACAGAAGGAAATAGGACAGTCCTAAAACAATAGAGATAAAAGGTAGAAAAGCTTCTATGCACTAGTATATCTACAAGGTATTAAAAGCACAGAAGAATGTCTTTTAGCAAACTGGGTGGGTTTCCCAAGAAAGATTTGCAGAAAAATGTGGACAAGTATCATATAGGTTAAGAGGGTGTGTGGATGAGTGGCAATCTGTACAAGTGGAGGCAATATCCATACTGATAAAGTCATGTATCTATTGACATTTTGTAGAATAGTGTCTATTCACAGATGTAAGGACTGACTGGCAGAGGCAAAAGATAGAGTGGAGAGCACATCCTCAAAGGAACAAAACACTTAGCATGCATTTAGCAGTACTAGAGGGGCCGTTCCATGCTTGGCTCCTACATAGCTGTTTCCTCCATCTTACCCCTGTTCCAATTTCCCAATATTTCCTCTCTATTCCTACTCAAAAAAAAATTATATACTAAGCTTTGGGTTGGATAGTCTTAGTATAATGGCTTCCATTCAGACCCTCAAACATTCCCAAATTTAGAGCTACAAGGGATGTTAAAGGTTATCACATCCAATTCCCCCATTTTATATATTTAAAAAATGAGTCCTGAATAGGTTAAGTGGCCTCTCCAGGGTCATACAGCTGATAAATGCCGATGGAAAGATTCAAACACAGTTCTACTGGCCTCCAAGTCCAGGATTCTACCTCTCCCCGATTCTGCCTTGCTAATCAATTAATATTCTCCTTACTTTATCTAGACTAGTATGGGTATTGTGAAGCCTTACCTAAGCCATCCATGCCTTCTTTGCCCAGAACTTGCAGCAGCTGCCTATATACAGGCAAAACCTTGATTTTAAGTTTTATAAATAAATGAAATGAATTAAAATGAACAATAAGCCACATTTTACCTGAATTAATAACTAATTACACCAATTGAAAATGATCATTTTTTTTGGTCAAAGGATATGAACAGACAATTTTTAGATGAAGAAATTGAAACTATTTGTAGTCATATGAAAAGGTGTTCCAAATCACTATTGATCAGAGAAATACAAATTAAGTTATTTCTAAGATACCATCACACACCTCTTAGATTGGCTAAAATGACAGGAAAAGATAATGATGAATGTTGGAGGGGATGTGGGAAACTGGGACACTGATACATTGTTTATGGAATTGTGAATGTATCCAGCTATTCTGGAGAGCAATTTGGAACTATGCTCAAAAAGTTATCAAACTGTGCATACCCTTTGACCCAGCAGTGTTACTACTGGGCTTATATTGCAAAGAGATCTTAAAGGAGGGAAAGGGACCTGCATGTGCAAGAATATTTGTGGCAGCCCTCTTTGTAGTGGCCAGAAACTGGAAACTGAGTGGATGCCCATCAGCTGGAGAATGTCTGAATAAGTTATGGTATATGAATGTTATGGAATATTGTTGTTCTATAAGAAAGACCAGCAGGATGGTTTCAGAAAGGTCTGGAAAGACTTACATGAACTGATGCTGAGTGAAATGAGCAGAACCAGGAGATCATTATATATGGCAATAACAAGACTATACAATGATCAATTCTAATGGACCTGGCTCTCCTCAACACTGAGATGATTCAAACTAATTCCACTCATTCAGTAACAAAGAGAGTCATCTACACCCAGAGAGAAAACCATGGGAACTGAGTGTGGACCACAACATAGCATTTTCATTTTTTCTGTTGTTGTTTGCTTATATTTTGTTTTATTTCTCAGTTTTTCTTTTCCTTCCTTTTTGATCTGATGTTTCTTGTGCAGCAAGATAACTGTATAAATATGTACACATATATTGGATTTAACATGTATTTCAACATATTTAATATGTATTAGACTACCTGACAGCTAGGAGAGGAGGTGGGGGAAAGAAGGGGAAAAATTTGGAACAAAAGGTTTTGCAAGGGTCAGTATTGGAAAAATTACCCATGCATATGCTTTGCAAAAAAAAAGTTTTAATTAAAAAAAAGAAAATGATCAGTTTTTAAAATTAGCATAAAATATGCATTTTTAAAGAGA
This sequence comes from Sminthopsis crassicaudata, assembly GCF_048593235.1. NCBI lineage: Eukaryota > Metazoa > Chordata > Mammalia > Dasyuromorphia > Dasyuridae > Sminthopsis > Sminthopsis crassicaudata. The sequence goes on from NC_133619.1 coordinate 475,432,405, forward strand.
TGACCTAATCAGCCCATTTTTTTGTAGGTCTATCTTTACAAGAACGTTAGTTTTATATATGAGCATAGGATAGGGAATTAGAATTTAATTTTAGGTTCCAGAGCTCACTGGTTCTGCTCCCTTGGAAGCGGTCACTGTTCTGAGATGATCATTTTATTGGTCAGTGCCTTATGTGACTGTGGTTGCATGGACCACCTTCATGATCCAAGGTAACACTGACGTATGCATTTTTATATAGGGAAGTCAAGTCCCTGGGTAGGACTAAATTCATCTACATGTGGTATAGTCCCCTGAATCCTGAAATTGGAGAAGGCACACCTGGGTTGAAATACATCTTAGACACTAGCTATATAACTTAGACAAGTTACTACACTTTCAGCCTCAGTTTCCTCATTTGTAAAAATGGGCATAATGATAACATCTCAGAATTGCTATATGAGGATGATATAATATACATACATATGTATGTACATGCATATATATATGCATTTACATTTATGCATTTTATTCATTTGTGTATACATATGTATGTACATATAAATACATAGGTATACCTACATGCATATTTAATTTCTTAAACTTCTGAAATTAGACTATCAAGTCTAGTATAGTGATTTAATTTCTTAAACCTCAGTTGCCTCATTATAAATATACATACTTATGTATATGTATATATATATAATTTCACAAACTTTAAATAACTAAATATTATCTATAATTATTATTGTCATCATTGTCATTATTATATGATAATTATTAGTATTTGCACTAGGTAGATCCCTCAACTTGGAACAATAGTCACCCCCAAAGGTTACTAAACATAATGCAAATTTAAGCTTATTAGAAGAAACTGAGCAGTACAGCCTTCTTACCAGAAAACAACCAGGGGGTGAGGATAAGGGAAAGGAGATTGGTAAATACATAACACCATAGAGTTTGAATGCAGATTCAAGCATCATATGCTACAGGGGGGAGGGTAATCTTCATTTTCTTTTACAAAAAAAGTTAACATAGAATTGTTTTGCATGTCTGCTCAAATTATCTTCTCAGGAAGAGAGGAAGGAATGGAGGGAGAGAATTTGGAATTCAAAATCTTTTTAAAAATGTTTTTAAATGTTTGTTTACATGTAATTGAGAAAAAATAAAATAAAAACTAAATGTAAACAAAAAGAAAATATGTTTTGTATTAAGATTTTTTTTCTGCTTTTTTGATGTAGGAAAAATACTTTTTTTAAATCAGCCATTTAGAAAGCATTTGTTACTAAATGTTGGGCAATGAACAGAATATAACCAATTACTTCTCTGACCTCTGAAATTAGATTCTCAAACCCAGGAGGTTGATTTAATTTCTTAAACCTCAATTACTTCATCATCTATCATACCTATGTCCCATGATTTTGTGAGGATTAAATGAAATAAGATATATGAGAATAATCCATTACCAAAGTATGGTATAAATGTGAGCTATCTTTTATTATTCTATAGAGTGTAAGTTCTTTGAGAACAAACATTGTTTCCTTTTGTTTCTGAATTCATAGCATCTTCCACAATCCATGGAATAGGCTGTTAATAAGTGCTTGTGGAGTTATTAATATATGAAGACTAGGGGGGCACAATCACTAATTTATATGCATGAAAATGCCTCATAGCACTTGGACTGAGAAGAGAGGAAAAATGGAGGTGGAGAAAGGAAGGTAGAAACAAAAGGCATTTGAAAATTATCCTTTTAACTTTGTAGCTAGAATATTTGTCTATAGGGCACACTTAGGGGTAAAGCACAGGCTCCTTTTTTAAAATAATGTCTCATTAAATTGATTGATACTCTTGTGTTACTAAGTTTTATTATAACATAAAGATGAAGGGTCTTATAGTCACGCCTCTCAATTTTCAAAACTTACAAAGCTCTGTCCCATTTTAAATTTGATTATGTTCAGCAATCTATTTTGATTGGTAGACTGTCTCCATAGAAGTTTCCCTTTTGACTTTTCGTAATGCAAGTGTTATACTTGAAACCTACCAGAATACCTCTTTCTCTTTTTCTTTAAATGTTCTTTTTTATTTTGAATTTAATAAACACCTCCATAAAAATATTTTGTATACAAATTATAAAAGGACATTGATTAGCTGTGAAATTGTGAATCTCTACTATATATAGCTTGCTTTAAAAAAAGGTTTGCAATTAATTTGACATAACTTTCAAAATTATCCTTATTTGTGTTTTCTTTCAAATATTCTGTTCTCTAATGTATATTATTTCAATGATTCTCTTTTCTCTCTTTTTTCCTTTGGCTAGTTTCTCCCTACCTCCTCCCATAAAGAAATTTTAAAAAACCAATCCTTGTAACAAATAATTACATCCAAACAAGGCAAATATACACATTTTCCATATCAAAAAAAATTGTGTGTGTGTGTGTGTGTGTGTGTGTGTGTGTGTGTGTGTGTGTGTGTGTGTAAAACTTTAAACATTTTGAGTTCATCATCCCTCTGTCAGGAGGTAAATAGTATGCTTCATCCTGGATTCTCTGAGTTATGCATTGGTCATTACATTGACCAGAGATTTCAAGTTTTTCAAAGCTCACTTCATCCTTTTCTGAATTCTGTCTCTTTTGTTATCTTACAGTATAATAATATTCCATTATATTCATTTACTGTAATGTGTTCAGCTAATTTCAATTCCTTTATTCCCAGTTCTTTATTGCAATAAAAAGCTCCTATAAATATTTTCGTATTTGGCATATTTTTCCTCATTCTTTTATGTTTGGGGGATATAGGCCAGGTAGTGGTGCTGTTGGGTTACTTCATACTTGAGTGACTTTTGGACATTGTTCCAAATTACTTTCCAGAATGGTTGGATCAGTTCACAGCTCCACCAACAGCATTATATACTTGCCTTTTCTTAGGTCTTTCAACAACTGACATTTTCCTTTTTTTCATCCTTGCTAATCTCATAAAGACCTCAAAGTTGCTTAAATTTTCATTTATCTAAGTATAAATGATTTATATCATTGTTCCATATTGCCTGGATTTGAGGACTACTTGCTAAATATCCTCTGACCATTCAATTATTAAGGAATGCTTATTGTTTTTATATATTTGAATCTATTCCTTATATATTTTGTATTCCATATGGAATACAAAATACAATGGAAAAATTGTTTTTTCACAATTAATTACGTTGCTTTTATGAAAAAGCTTTTCAATTTTATATAACCAATATTAGTGATTTTATCTTTTATGATTCTCTCTTTCCTTGTCATGAAGTCTTTCCTAAGAATATTTTCTCCTTTGCTCATTTGTTTGAGATGTGAGCTTTTACATCTAGGTTATGCACCCATTTAGAGTTTATTGTGAGATGTGGTGTGAGTTGCTGATCTAAAGCTAATTTCTTCCAGGCTCTTTTCAAGTTTTTCCTAGCAGATATTAGTAAATAATGAATCTTTGCTCCAGTGGTTTCTATGGCTGAGTTTATTGATTTCTATGTTGCTATGTGAAAATGGATCAAGATACTGGTGGAATTAATGATATGTGAGTTAATTCCTCATATTCCTACAAGAGTAGGAGAAAAAAAAACTGGGGGATGCACAACTGGAACAGTTTGGATTAATTGTCTACCCAGGTGTATACTCAGACCCAGCAAAGGGCTTTTTGGGTAAGAATATAAAAACAGTTTTGAAGTCTTTGGTAAAGAGTTACTAAGACTTACTTTTACCCTTTCTGACATATTTTACCTGTTTTTAATCTTTCTGAAGTGCTCTAAACTACCTTGGGAACTGCGTTTGCCTGAGGGTACTGGAATATGTTTTGATTAAATCAAATATCTGTCTGAACCCCTGAGCTCTCAGTGTGCCAAATGGAGATGGAGAATCAAATTGGGTGCTGTTTATTTATTTCTGTATATGTATATAGTTTGTGTATATATGTATGTTTGTTTATTTCTATATATATTTATGTCTGTTATGATCCACTGACTGTCTTCTCTGTTTTAGCCAGAGAAGTAGTCTTAATGATGCAATGCTTTTTAGTACAGTTTGAGATGTAGCACTTCTAGGCTGCCTTCTTTCCCACTTCTTTTTACTGTTTCCCTTAAGAATCTTGACCTTTTGTTCCTCCAAATGAATTTTGTTTGTGTTTTTCCTAGCTTTCTAAAGTAAACGGTAGGTAATAAAAGGATGGAAATCATTGAGTCAGTTGATCAATTATTCTACTGCATTTAAGTGTCAAGATGCTATGTCCTCATAATAAAATGAGAACACTTCTCTGTTGAATCAATCAATCACAGGCTTTTGATTAAATTCAAAAAAAATCCTTGACCAATTTAGACATATTTGAAAGCAACTGGATGACCTGGAGTAATGTTGCACAGTAAGTTTTTGCAAATTGATTGAGGGAATTGGGGCTCTCTGTGAGTCATCAATATAAAAGAAAACAATTCCAAATTGAGGGATTTGAGGGTCAGTCAGAAGAGTATATTTTCCTCAACCTTATTCTTCTCCCCCACCTATCTTATCCCCAGGACAAATGTGATAAATGCTTAATAGCTAGCTCTAAAATACATACATACACACAATGTACTTTTAATTTTAATCTGCATTATTAATATTTTCTTAAGTATAAACAATCAACAAAATAACAAACACAGTCTTGATTTGTAACATTTGCTAATTTCTAAAGTGGAAATACAATGAAAATTTAACAACCAACTTTCTCAAACCAGCATAAGCCAACTCCAATACTCCTGACTGGTGTAGATTCCCTAAATCCTGAGGATTTGACATTTTCAATGGAATTTTAGATATATCTCCAGAACAACAGTTATTGAAAGCATTGTCTGCTTTAAGAGTTGAGGACACACTAAATGGAATAAAGAAAGGCAGATCCAATTTTAATAAAAGATCCAGCAGAAAATCTATCCCTAAAAGGAACATGAGGACCTTAGCAAAAATACTTCTAAGATCCTTTGTCACGTGTACATTAAGATTGAACCTGTTTTCCTTAATATTCTATATGTGTTTATGACAGAACATGTCACTAAATTTGGGGAGAGGATATTTTATATCAACTAGATGACGTTAACGTGGCTGTATAGTAGCATAAGTTTTTAAAAGTTAATTGTCTGGTTAACTGATATCAATTGATAATCATCAGCAGGGGCTTTTGAAGGAACACTTCAGCCCCTTAGGATCCCCTAGAATCCTGAGGGGAAGATATAATAACTGACTCCTATTATGCCTCCTAACCCATCAGTACCAATGGTGATTGGGAGAGTAGATCCAAAGTATTGCTATTTTTCATTGGTACAGAATGCCTATTTTTCATCAATTAAATTCAGTACACATATATTAAATGCCTACTTTATGCTAAGTCTTAGGATATAAACAGTCCTTGCCTTCAAGGAGCTTACATTCTACTTTAGGAAGGATGTATAATACACAATGAAATAAATAGAATATAAAACACTAAGTAAGTACAAAGTAATTTGAAGAGGAAAAGAAAACTAGCAATTGGGACAACTGGGAAAAGCTGTGTAGGAGATAGTACTGAAGCTGTGCTTTGAAGGAAGATAGAAATTATATATAACAGAAGGAAAGAGGGAGTAAATTCCCATTATAAGGGACCCATCCACCCAGAAGCAAGGGAGACAGGAGGAGATGGAATGTCATGTATTAGGAACTCTTAGTAAGCCACTTTGGTTAGAATTAAGAATCTGTGAAGAAGAATATAAAATAAGGTTGGAAAGGGAGAAAGGAAGGAGCCAGACTGTAAAGTACTTTCAATGCCAAACTGAAGATTTTGCATTTTATTTTAATCCAGAGCCAACAGGGATCTACAGAAAATTGTTTTTCTGATCATTCTTTTTTGTTGATAATTTTTTTAAAAAAGAGTATTCTTTAAATCTTCATGAGCATAAAAGAAACCTGCTTTGAATAAAGTAAGTTAGGTGATATGGCTTAAGTTAATTTATAGAATCTGAATAAGATAGGAAGAATTTGGCTTTTCCCCGACTTTGGGAATGCTGCCGATTTTTAGCAATCCAAATTTCTCCCATGCAAAACAAGTTAGAAACAATTCATTTTTTTCTGACTTACATACTCTATAAAGTTTTGTACCCTCCCTCCTCTCCCTTCTCCTCGTTTGCAAATTATCTTCAGAAAGGGATAGCTGTTTTAAAATGGCTAAATTAACTGGAAGTTAGGAGAAGACAAGGCTTACTATTGCAAATCTGCCACTTTAAAATTCCAAACCCTTATGAGGTCTGGATGCATTTTAAAATTTATGCTTCCAATTTCACTAACAGACCAGTATGTCTGCAAATACAATGTTGTCAGTCTAAATTTCCTTTTTTTAATAAAAAAAATCATCTAGCTTCTGCCTTTTTCAGCTATTAATTTCTCCTAAATTATTTGGAGAATACCTCTTACATACTCTCTTGCTGGGCAAAACTCCATGTGATCTTCAGAGTCTCTTCTTTGAAGGCACAGGTTGGCAAAGTTAAAAAAAAAGACCCTCAGCTATACCTCCCTTTTCTCCTTCTGGAGGCTCTGAATAGGAGTGTGGACTACAACTGCAAGGAGAAGCACTGACTGCTACAGTCAAACTTTTATTTGAATGCTATACCTGGAAAAAGGGATTTCTGGAAACAAGTATACACACTTTTATAAATGAATTCGGGCAAAATAGTTTGCAAACTTGTGTTCTATTCACCTGAAAATGCATGATGACCTAAACTTCAGGAATTTATTAGATTGCAAATATACCTCAAACTATTCCTCAACTTTGCACCTATTATAAACAGAATATTAACAATATCCAAATGGATATTGCACTACCTCTTTATTCTTGTATCATCTTGGAAAGGTCAATTAAAATTTCTGAGCCTCATTTCCCTCATCTATAAAAATTAAGTAATTGGACTAAATGACCTCTAAGGTCTCTTCTGACTTTAAATTTGTGGTCTTAACTTTCCTCAAATTATTAATATAAAAGAGTTGGACTTAACTATCTACACAGAAAAAAACGAAAGAATACCAAAGTCCGGAGTATGATATATAGGGGAGATGGGCAATCCAGTATAATATACATCTTGTATAAACACTGCAGATGGAAAATGGACTGAGCAGAGAATTGGAGGAAAACTGGTTGGATTACCTTTGGGAAATGACAGAGTACATTTAATGATACTGAAGCTGCTCCCAAAAACAAAGATCCACCTTTTAAATGACAATATTCTTCTGGCAATGTTTTTTTTTTTTTTGTTTTTGTTTTGTTTTGTTTTGTTTTTTTGTTTTTTTTGTTTTTTTTTTTTTTTTTCTAAATCAGGCTGGAAACAGTCCCTGACCATGATTGAAGATTGGAAAACGTATTGAAACATGTACAAAGCAATGGAAATCACATCAGTATATACCACACTACTACATTTGGAAAAGATTTACAGACTACTAGGAGGCCAGTTCTGAAACAGCATTTATTTACTGAAGGCAGTAGGAGACACAGGAAAGTTTTCCACCCCAAAAATTCTTTCATGGGTGTGTCTGTTCCAGATTACATCAATTTATCCTTGGAGGATTTTCATTGACAGAAAACAAGTCAACCAGACCCTGTTTTAAAATACATGCAAATGCATAGTCATTTTCCAATTACTCCAGCAGAGGCGAGTAGAGACTGCAGTTTATGCAAACTGAGGTTTCTATAAAATGATAAAGGGGCTGAGGGACTTCCCATTTGTCATTTTTTTAAGAGCTAAAAAGCCTAACATTTGTCTGCACTTAAAAAAAAATAAAAAGAAGAGGCAAGAGAAATGTTTGGAGCTGGAAAAAAATTGTTGGCTTTCCTAGCAGGTTTCCAGCCCACTCAAATCAGTCACCATGGAGACTTCTGTTTGCTTCAGGAATGACTCACGGGAGTCAGGAATGGAGCCTTTGAAATGGAAGCAGCCCTGCACAAAGGAGAATTTAGACTCAAGTCCTTGAATAAGAAGCATTTGACTCTGGCTGACATATGTTGGATGGGGACTTTGGGCCACTCTTCCTCAAAGAAAGTGGCTGGCCCTTCATTCTGGACTTAATTACAGGCTTCAGAGAGCAAAGGTCAGCTTTAGATCACAGGCTACCTCCATTTGGAGAGAAGTATTAATGTAAACTCTGAAAGTGTGAATGCCTGAGGGTAAAGACTCCAGTGCAAAAAGGTACAAGAAAAAAATAAAGACCCTAAGGTTCCTGGGGAGCGTGATTTCAAGAGTAATGAATTCAGAAGGATTTTTGACAAACCGGGTAGTGTAGTGTGCTTGATTTTTTTTGTTTTGTTTTTTTTTTTTTAGGATTTTTGGTTTTTTGAAGGAATGTGGGTAAAAACTGAAATTTAAACTTATTCCACTGGATCCTGACTACACAGTACATCGGGGAAAGCCCTTTCCTACAGTCAGAGGACCTGGGTTAATGTTTCAGCTTGGGTGATTATTATCTGTGTAAATTTGGGAAAACCAGATAACCCGTCTGTGCCTCAATTTCACCACCTTTAAAAATGAGATGGTTGGATTAGATGGTTTCTGAGGTACTAGCTCTAGATCTATGATTCCCATGATAATCCTGGTGAGTCTTAATGGGAAATAGTTCATCTGGGGCACATATGAAATTTAAGGCTCCATTTGAAATGACCCTAGGTCAAGAAATCTGAACTTAGACAAAGGAAGTCATGAAGGAGCAGGTGCTGCCATTCCCTGAATTTTATCAACTGAATAATCCTAAAAAATCATTTGGGGATGATAGTGAATATGTAAAATGTTCCAAGAAACACAGGTGTGATCCAAATACCCTTTCAGACTACCAGACTAGGGACGTACAGAACAAACATTGACCAGACAGCATAAGCACTGACAAACAAAACTTGTAAAAGGTCATTTCTACACACCACTTCTTCCCCGAAAATACATTCTCATGGTGATATCTACCACTACTTATTAGATTGTAAATATATTTCAAACTATTCCTCAACTTTACACCTATTATACAGAATATTTATAACAATATCCATTAATATCCCAAAATTCATGACCACCTCCATTCCACCTTCACTCCAATCTTTGCATTGGCGTGATGCAAAGTGGTCACTTAGAGTCTGTGCTACACAAACTGCATGTCTCCTTCCTTTTTCAGAAGGACAAGTATTTCAGGTAAGTATGTTGACAGCAAGGAAATTTTGCCTCAATGCCCAGATGACATCCTTTAGCTCTTAATTGTGATTTCAGACTGCTGAGCCAACACAGAGATCATATTCCTGCTGTGTGCACTTTAATGCAAGGACAGTGACATCCCTATCCACATCTGGAACTTTTTACACTATCACATCTCCATGGATAGGCTCTCCTGACTTGCAAATATCATTGGCTCTGCTTGTCACTTGAAGGAAGGACAAAAAGCTCTTTGGTCTATTCAAGGGATCATAAGCTCATAAAAAGCTAGAAGGGACCTTAGAAGTCCATAGTACTATAGAGCTAGAACTGAAAGATCCCAGAGTCCATTTTATAGATGAGGTAATTGAGGCCCAAGGTTGTGCAAGTAAATTCAAATCTTGTCTTTTGACCATCAGACAAAACACTACAGATTGTCTCTTGTCAACATTAGGTCATAAAAGGATCTCTTGGCAAAGGGATTCAACAATTTATTAAACAAGAAAACTATGGTTACATAAGCAAAGAAGTGATTATTTAGAAGGCAGGGTATGTTCTATCCACTTAACCAAATTAACATACAATAGAAAAAAAATGATATTGTCCACTCCTTATATAGAAGGGGAGACGTGAACCAACCACTATGCATACCACATCCTTCTTGAAAATACATTCTTATGACTATATCTGCCTCTTCATTGACTGCAGATATGAAGCCAAAAGTTTCCCAAAATTCATGACCACCTCCACTGAACTATCTTTTTATTGACATAATGTAAAGCGATTTATTGGCAATTCTGTTACGTACAACCTATTTGGAAATACTCTTTAACCTTTTAGGGACTCAATTTCCTCTCCTGTAAATAAGGGGATTGGACCAGACCCCTTGGGGCTCCAGAGGGAATGATTGATTCTGAATGCTTTGCCAAGTGAACTAATTTAATTGCTCCTCTCAACAAAGATTCTGTAGCACAATAAACAGTTCTGACCAAACACCAAAGGGGAAGCCTGGTTCCCAAAAGTCTTGGTGCAGTTTTAAGCTTTAGTAGCTTAAAACTGTACTAAGACTTTTTGAAGATCCTCTAGTTTCCATGTTAGACCTGACAGGAGCTCTAAAAATCTGTGGATGAGGAATGAGAGATTTTAAACCAGAAACAGAGATCCAGGACACCAAAAATTTCCTTTCACATCGTTAAACAAGACAAACCATTTGACTAAGCCAGATATCCTATTCCCCTATCTCCCCCAGTGTTGGGTTTCCCTTATTTTCCCCTTTGCTCCCTTTCTCTTTTTCCATCCTTCCCCTTTCTCTTACTTTCTCTCTCTTAATTTAATTTAAATTACTTTTCCCCTTTTTTTCTTCCTTTCTTCTCCCTTTTCCTTTCCCTACCCCTCTCATCTCCCCTATTCTTTCCTTTTCCTCTCTTCCTCCTCTTCTTTTCCCTTCTAGCTCTCCCTTTCCCCTGTCCCTCTCTAATCTTCTTTCTCTTCCCCTCTCCTTCTCTTCTTTTCTCTGCCTCTCCTTCCTCTCCCTTTACTCTCTCCCCTCTCTCCTTGCATTCTCCCTCTCCTCATCTCCCTAATCCCTCTTCATTCTCTTTTCCCTTTCTTTCATCATCTTCCCCAAACCCTTTCCTTCTCTTCTATCCTCCATCCCCTTTCCTTCTCTCCTCTCTCTCCACCCCTTTTCCCTCTCCTCTATTTATCTTTCTCCTTTTCCTCTCCTCTATTTCCCTATCCCCTTTCCATCTCCCCTCTCCCTTCCCTCTCTCTCTTTCTTCTTTCCTTCCCTTTCACCACATGTTTTCTTTTATTTCTAATTACTACTAGGATTTTTCAGCTTTCAAGTCAAAATGAAATTGCAGAGAATGAAGAAAGCAATGCAAAGGATTTAAGGCATGCACAAGACACCATCATCCCTCTGGGCTTAGAAGAACTTTTTTTTCTTTTTTTAAAAGCTGAATTGGTTTGCTTGGGATTTATTTAAGCATTGGACAGTTGGGGCTGCTGCTGCTATTGCTGCTGGAGCTGAGCTCAGTCCCCTAGGTGATTGTCTAACCCCACCCCCCCATTCCCTCGACCAGAGTAAGCAGCTGTACAGCAGTAAGTGCAGAGCCATCTGTTTTGCAGTATAAATGGGAGATGTGGGGGCCCCTCCTCCCCTCAGCCACCACCCTTCATCCCCCAAGACTATATACTTACATCATTGAACAGCTCTGCTATAGCCATGCTGGCTTTCCCCAGGGGAGTCAGCCCTGGTCTTACATACATTGCCCTATCCATCAGGTTCTGCATACAAACTTAGAAAGGAAGGAGGGGAGGGGAAAGAAATGAAGACCAGGAAAGAAGAGAGGAAAAAAATTGAATAGAAGCTAGCCTCTAGCAATCCATTTTCAACCTCAAGAGCTGTCTTGTGGGCTCCTTTCACTTTATAGAAAGATTAAACAGCTGCCTTGTTTGATGTAATGATTTTCCCCTTGTGAAATATCTTCCTTTTAATTCTCTGTAGCTTTTCTCAGAGGTTGGTTGTTTTGGGTTTGATTTTTTTTTAATTTTCAACTCTCTCCTCCCCCTTCTGGCAGTCTCCTTCTGTATGGTGTTCCTCAGTCAATTCTCACTCTGGTTCTTTCTGCCTCTAATACTTCCTTTACCTCTTTATATATATTGATCCAAAGCACAATGATATTGGTGATGTTGAAAGTAAATGGTCTCACCCCCATCACAGCTTATCTGCTACTCACACCCCCATCCATTCCCCATTCTCTGTAACATGTGCTGTCAGCACTAATGCTCTGCACCACTGGGAGAATCCCAGCTTCAGTGTCTGACATTACCTCTCTAGTCTGTATTGTCATCCTGAGCATGTGTTCACTTAAATGCACCTGCTGGGGACAAAAGCCAAGCACCCTGTAAATACTGCACTTTATAACCATCAGGACTCCAGCCAGCACTCTGTGCTTGTAGATTCCAAATACCACTTGTATCAAAACACTTCTCCCTGGGAGATTATGCTTTACCCACAGAGAAAGCTAGGTCTACTTAAGTCAGGGACCTGGATGGTCTCACATACTAGTCTCACTGAAGTCAGCTAATTGGAGCAAAGAGACTGGACTCCTTTTTGGAGGACTAGCCTATTGGGCAGGAAAAGGAAAGGGAGGAAAAAAATCTGCCTCTTACAGGATTAAAGGAACATAGAAGAAAATTATAAACTTGAATAGAGATGGGGAGAGGGGAATGGCCTGGGAAAGGGGTAAATTGGAGACATGAGTAATAACAGAAGAAAATTCACTTTTGAAAGAAACAGATCCTGATGTTCCATTCTGATCTGTTTGTTACCTTTTTCATTTTTAGGGTGATCAGTGGAAAGAGTGATGGATCTGGAATAGGAAGAAATGGGGGCAAGCTTTGACTCCTTGGGGCAATTTACTTCCTCTACATCAATCTCATCTGTAAAATGAGGGTTGTGAACTAATGAGAGTAATAATAATAGCAATCCTTGATATACCTTATTTAGAATGGATCTATATCTTTCTAAGTGCTCAAAGTTTGGGGCTTGCTCCTGTGGAGACTCTGGCATCTGCTGTGTCATTTGGATGACTCAATTATGGGAGAACAGTCAGTGAAACTCAACAGGACAGATTATATTCTAGGACAAAACCCTAAGACTGGAAAGAACTTTAGAGTTCAGATCCATCCAAAAATGCCTTGCTGCCAAACCAATCCATCTTTTACTCAATTGTCAAAGGAATTTTCCTACATTTTAGATTTAAACAGCCTCACCCTATCAATTTAATAAATTTCCTGTGGTTGCCTAGTACTTCCAGGATCAATCTGTTTGACATTTAGAACTCTATATAAACTGGCCCCTAACCTTTCCAGTCTTCTTTCTCTTTATCCTTTCTCCCATCCAGAGACTGTAGATCTATCTTTGCTGTCCTACGTGTTCCTTATGTTATCTCCTGACTCCTAGTGACCAGGAAGGAGGTGAGAGTTTAGCTATGCCCTGATTAGATATTATCTCTAATATTATATTCAATTCCAGATGCCACATTTTATGAAAGACATCAGCATGCAAAGGAAGGCAACCAAAATGACAAGATTATTAAACACTGAGTAGTTGAAGAAATTGAAGTTGTTTCTCCTAAAGAAAACTTAGAAATGACATGATTGGTTTCTTCAAGTATTTGAAAGGTTGTCGTGTGAAAAAAGAATTAAACCTTTTGTGTTTGAACTAAGAGGATAGAAATAGGAGTAATGAATGGAAATTGGAAAAAAAACCATGTATAGTCACAGTTTATGAAGAGAAATAAATTCCTTGTTAGAACTTTCCAAAAGAAGAATGGAATGCTTCAGCAAGCAATGGATTTCCTACCATCAGAGGTCCAGATGACCAATTGTCAAAGATGTTTAAATGTGCACTAACTCTCTCCAAAGCTACTGTTCATTGATGGGATAATGTGATTCAAGTTTATAGATGAAATGTTAAATAAATATTCATATGTTTGCTTTGCATTTTCAGCAAATGTTTTGGTTAAAGTTAATTGGATATTAATGGTTTTTTTGTTAATAGTAAATACACTGATGGGGGCTCATTAGTTATAATATTAGTCAAAATGGCCACCTACTCAAATTACTTCTAGGAAACAGATTAGTAAATTGTAAAGACAATTCCTGTTTAGATGAAGGGTTAATTACTGACACGAGGTTATTTGGTGAGGTTCTGAGATTTCTGTTACCTTGCTAGCTTATGAGGTAGCCCACTCCATTTTAGGTACTCATTATGAAGTTCTTCCTTATATTGATCAAAAATGTAATTTCTACCAATTGGTGCTAGCTCAATGACAACCTTTTAAATGACTAAAAATAGCTGTGATAGCTTGTCTAAATGTTTTCTTCAAACTAAAAGTGTAGAATTCCTTTGATCAATCCCCATATGACATAGTTAACATCCTGTTTGCCCTTTTTAAGATGTGCTGGCTAGTCAATAGTGTTCTCTAGTATTGAGAACTGAAAATCCTGTTTTAGATTTATTGTGACCAAGGCAGAGTATAATGAAACCATCACTTCCGTTCTTCTTTTTCTGGGATAGCCAGAAACTGGGAACCAAATGGGTACCCATGGATTGGGTAATGTCTGCACATATGGTGACATTAGTGTGGCCTAAGAAAATACTAACATGGGGCAGCTGAATGGTGCAATAAATAGAACATTGACCTGGAGTCAGGAGGACCAGACTTCAAATCCAACCTCAGAAACTTAACACATTAACTATGTGATCCTGAGCACTTAATCCCAATTGCCATACTTAATCCTAATTGCCTCACTTTTAAAAAAGAAACTAGAAATGTCTAATATGAGAGAGTCAAAGAAACATGGAAAGATTAGTATTAAGGGATGAAGTTAAGAAAGCAGAACCAAATTTCAAACTGGATGTCCCAGAGCTGTCTAAAACAGAACTCATTATCTGTCCCTGTTCCTCTCACTTTTCATATTTATGTTGAAAATACCAACATTCTTCTAGTCACCCAGGTTCATAATCTTTATGTTATCCTTAACTCTTCACTCTCCTCTTATCTCAGACCATTATATCTCTTGAAATCAATTTCTAAGGGGGAGACAAACTAGCACAAGTTGGAAGCAGAGCAAGTCTCAGATTCTGTACCAGTCAGAGTGGAACTGAGTCAACTAATGGTTCTGAACTTCCAGCCTCTATTAGATAGGGAAACTCAGTCTTAAAAACAGGAAGGAAGGAAGGAAGGAAGGAAGGAAGGAAGGAAGGAAGGAAGGAAGGAAGGAAGGAAGGAAGGAAGGAAGGAAGGAAGGAAGGAAGGAAGGAAGGAAGGAAGGAAGGAAAGAAAGGAGAGGGATTGAGGAAGGGAAGAAGGGAAGAAAGGAGGGAGGAAGGAAAGAATGGAGAAAGGAAGGTAAAGGAGAGAGGGAGGGAGGAAGGGAGGAAGGTAAGGAGGAAGGAAGGAAAGAATGAAGGGAGGATGATGGAAGGAAGGAAGGAAGGAAAGGATTGAGGGAAGAAGGAAGAGATTGAGGAAGGAAAGAAGGCAGGGAGGGAAGGAGGGAGGAAGGAAAGGAGGGAGGGAGGGAGGAAGGAAGGGAAGAAAAGAGAAAAAAAGAAAAGGGAAGATCATCAAAGCATTTTTTTTCATCTGCAGAACAGAAATAAGGCCAGAAGGAATCACAACTTTGAAAGTTACATATTGAATTTATTACATACATACAAAGAAAAGCAAGCTCTACATAAAAGAAGATGTACCATCTTCTTTTGTTCTACTATATATGAGAAATGCTCATTTAATTTGATGTTTGTTAAGGTTAGAATAAAAGGACTTTAAAAAACTGATGTAAAGCAAAGTTAACAGAAAAAGCAAAGCAATCCTCACAGTGGCCAGATTAATGTAAAGAAAAAATGACACTGAGGACTTCAAAGCCCCAACCAGTGCAGTATCCAATGATAACTTCAGCAGCTTAATGGTAAAACTTCCCTCTTGCCTATCAGCAAAGAGGTGAAGGAACAACAGGTGCAGAGTGAGGCACATATCTTTAAATAAATCAGAAGTGTTCATTTGTTTTGGCTGATTGTACTTCTTTGTCATAAGGGAGGGTTTGGAAGCTGTAATGAAAATGACATATATGTTTTATTTTAAAGGGGAGGAACAAGATCATCAATAAAACCTATTTTAAGTATTTTGTTTTTAATTTAAGGGCAAGAGGACCTTCCTTAAATCAAGCCATGTCCTATCTACACCTCCTATGCCAAAGGTAGTCTTAGGCTTTCAGGATCTGTTGGAAGGGGAACACCTCCCTGACCCTGATTTTAAAACGTATTAGAACTTTTTTCCTTACACCTGGTTTTTAATTGGATTGAGGTTCGAGTTCCTTTTTAAAAATCCTGGCTAGTTTCCCCCCCCCCAGCATTTAGTACATTTTAGCCTCTCCTTATCTAAAGTGCTCACATTGCAAATATGAGCAGCAGGAACAGGGATTTAAATTCTGTCTTGATGAGAATTTGAACTGAAATACTCTGCCCACTGCCACTTTATAAGATGGGAATCATCAAGCTAGCTGCAAATACCTCGAGGGGTCTTTGCAGTTGTTCAACATAAATCAGCAAAATGACAGGCAATTGACTTTGAAGACAACTCTTACATGGCTGAGTGGCTGGAGCTGCTAGCAGCAGATGAGGGCATTTTCCTGTAAACACGCTTGTGATTAGGATACTAAATAAACAGTGGATTGGGTTCTCTCTGTCAGACTCCAAAATACTCTGGATTTTTTCATTAGGCGGAAATGAACACAGAGCTCCGTTTAGTAAAGCATACAACTCAGAAAAATAAATTCGTACTTCAAGGGTGGAGGAATGTGGGGAGCTGAGCATGTTTGTATTTCCTGTGTTTTCTGCAAGGTACCAGAGACTGAGCAGGGAGAAGCCCTCACTCACCTTGTATTAGGAATATGTTGAGGGAAACATGGAACCAGTCAGTTCTGTCAGGGCAAAGCTGTCAAACATCATCTGCCACATCTCATGGTTCTAAAATCTATTGCACTGATAATATAAAATCATGGGGGCTGCCTTCAGGCTGGACCACACCCTCATAATTCCAGCCAACTGGAGGCTCCAGCCCATTTTTAAAGATTTCCAAAGAATGAGATTGCTCAGCCTCCCTTAGAAAGATAAAGAATTTTTATCAAGTGTTTCCTACATGCCAGACATTGTACTAAGATACAAATACATGAAAATAAGTTAGTCCCTATTTCTGAGGAATTTACATTCTAATGGGAAGATATAGCAAAAAGGGAACTCCAACAGATTCAAGGGGAAATATTGCCAGGTGGGGCCAGACAACTGATGGCAAGGCAGAGAAGCCCTGAGTTGATCTGGGAGTGAGTTGAGTGACTTGGGCCTCTCAAGACATGGAAATCCAGGCTATGGACTCACCTATCCTCAGAAGAGACTCTTAAAAAGTGGGGAAAAGCAGCATAAAGGAAGTAGAACAGTCTGATTTCATGTCAGTGTCTAAATATAAAAAAAAAAAAAATTCTGGCATCAAACCAAATTCTTCTTGTCACAGCTCAAATCTATTTTTCCTTCTTTTCTTATTGGTAGAGATATAATGCAGCTTTTATTCCTGGAATTATCTTGCATACAAAATGACCATAGCATTCGGAAGTAGAAGAGATCTTAGAAAACACTAAGTTCAAACCCTTCATTTTATCCATAAGGAAACTAAAGTTCAGTCACACAGGTGGTCAGTATGAGAGTCAGGCCTGGAATTGAAGTCTTCTAACGCTAAATCCAGTGCTCTTTCATATTTATACTAGCTTATTTAGTTATTTTCTGCTCAATTTGATTAGCAATACTCATCACTCATCACATTCATTCTTCTATTATGTGCTTTTAACAGTCAAATATTCAATTTGAAGAATTGGAAAATTCCACAAAGACAATGCTGTCCTCCATATTCCTCGGATTGACCAGGTTCCATGAATTCACTCAGCTGACTAGACAATGCTGACCTAATAAAGAGATTCTATAAATACTGACTGAATTGTAGCTGAGGGGGGAAGGAAAAATCTGACTTTTGAAAGGACCAGTAAGGTGTTTCCAAATCCTCCAGGAAAACTAAGAAGTTAGGCCTGGTGAAATCATCCAGCCAGAGTTTCCTGGCTTTTTGGTACAGAAATCCAAAAACTCCTCCAGAGACAGAAAGGTTAGAGTCCAGGTGATTGAGTGTCCCAAAAGCGATCAGCTGAGACACAAGTGCAACCTCCCTTATGCAATCATATGAGCAATTAGCATTTATAACTCTTCATGGCCTGATTACTTTCTATTATCTTTCCAGTGTAAAACTTATTTCCCTCCATGCACTCTAGGATCTGGATATACTAGATATCTTACTGTACACAGGACAGATATCTTCTCCTTCCTGGATTTTCTTGACATTGCTCTCACCTAGATGACCACTCTTCAGTTTTATTTTGTTGTTTTTTGTTTTGTTTTTTGTTTGACTATCATGCAGGTCTCACACTCTGCATAAAACTGTACCATAGGGCTCCATGCAGGGACACTCTTTTCTCTTTATGCTTTCTTGGTAACCTCCTCAGTTCCCATGAATTCAACATCCATTTCACTGTAGACATCTCCCAAATCCATATATCCGGCCCTTATTTCTTCCCCAAATCCAGTCATTTATGACCAACTAACTATATCTCTAACTATATGTTCAATAGCCATCTAAAAGTCCCTATGTCTAAATTAGAGTTTATGCACTTTATACAACCCTTCATCCTTCTCTTCTAATCACTCACGTTCAAAAGCTCAGAATCATCCTTGACTTTTCCCTCTTCGTTTTCCTCATATCTAAACCTTGGGAATTCTACCTTCATCCATTTCCTTCCTTCCAATCCCATGGCCACCACCCTAGCAGTAGTCCTTATTATTTCTCATCTGGACCATTACAACTGCCTCCTAATTTGGTCTTTTGTGATTAAGTGTCTTCCTTCTCTAATCTGTTCATTACAGTTACCAAACTGAGATTTCAAAAGCATGGAGCTGATTATATCACCACCCTACTCAAGAAGCTTTGATGTCTTTATCTTTAGGATAAATATATATTTATCCTACATGGCATTTAAAGACTTCACATTCACGATCTAGCCTAGTTTTGTAAAACTGGTTTATGTTATTCCCACACAAGCACTGAACATTCCAACTAACTAGGCCATTTGTTGTTCCCCATACACGATATTTTATACCATGCTTGTGTTCCTTTACCCAAATTATCTCCCATATCTGAAATGCTCTCCTCCTTCACTTCTACTTTTTGGAATCTTCAGCTACCTCAAGGCTTCGTTTAGGTGCCAAATCCTGCCAGAGGCCTTGTTTGATTTTCCGTGATTAATGTTTTCCCTTCCCAAGAAGTGTTTTCTATAAATTTTATATTTGCTTATTTTTATACTTAAAATCCATTCTGGGAATCCTTCCTCAAGTTAGTTCTCATAGGTTTCAGACTGGGTCCACCAGAGGGGCAACCAGCCTCTGGTTGGAAAGTACTTTCTTAGAATTATCCATCACAAGTGTCTACTAACAATCTCAACTTTACTTTTCAGAAGGTGAAACAATGAGCTCAAAGAAAAAGCACTATGATAACATAGCAAGAATAGTAACGATAAAATATTCCCCCCAATAAAACTGGTTGCACTCTGCCCCAAATGTCTTAGCAACTATAGGAAGACTAGGTGCAAACTTAGTGTGGTGTATCTATGGCAAAGCAAATTTGTGCTTTCAATATTGCAGCCACCCAAAGTCCTTTGGATTTTAGTAGTGTGTCCCCTACGGGAGCACTTCTGTTGGGCAAGTTATATAGCCAATCTCCATAAACCTGCTCCTCTCTACAGCTTTGTTCTTCAATGGCTCTCTTCTCTTCTGCAGGAATCACACTTTTGAAGAGCACCACCACTGATTAGACAACTCAGGAATCTTCCTGGATTCCTCACTCTCTGTATCCTCTCTATTTCCAAGCTCTTGCCAAAGACAATCAATTTGACTTTTGCGGCATCTCTAGAATATGTCCCCTTTTCTCTTATAACACTGCCATATTCCAGTATAGAGACCCATCACCTCACACCTGTATTATTGCAATATCCTGCTGATTGGCCTGTCTGCCTCAAGTCTTTCCCATTCTAACATATTCTCCATTCAGACTTTAAAATGATTTTTTTCTAAAATACAGGTTTGACCATGTCACCCTTAATACTCAATAAACACCAATGGCTCCCTATCACCTCCAGGATCAAACACAAAATCCTCTTTTTTGGCGTTCAAAGCCCTTTACAACCTAGCCTCCTCTTACCTTTCCAGTCTTACTCCTTACTCCTCACCATACATACTCTTAGATCCAGTATTATTGGCCACCTGTTCTTTTCTTTACAAATGAAGCACTCCATCTTTTGGCTCCAGGCATTTTCTCTAACTTTCCCTCGTTCTGGAAAGCTCTCCTTCCTCCTCATTGCTTAGTAGCTTCCTTGTTTCCTTAATTCTCAACTAAAATTCCATTTTCTATAGGAAATCTTTCCTAACTCATCCCAATTCTACTACCTTTCTTCTGTTTTATTCCTCCTTTAACTTATATATAAGCATGTTTGCACATATTTATTTGTTGTCTCCACATTAGAACGTGAGTTCCTTGACAGCAAGTATTTCTTTTGCCTTTTTTTTTGTATCCCTGGCACTTAGCTTGATGGGGGTTGAGGTCCCTTTAAGATTCCTTTCTGATTCCCCAACCCCCATGGCTGACCTTTGATTCACAAATCCTGGGCAAAAAGCACCCTTTTGAATTTCAATGATATCCCGGGCTTCCCCCAGCCCCCACCGGATCTGAGCTAACTGAAAGCCCGCCAGGAGCCTGGGACTCCACCCACCTTCAACATCACCAAGAGCCCCCATTATAAAAGGCAACGCTAGACGCCATGCTCTTGCAGAAGTCCTAAGTATGGCATCCTTATGCCAAGGGTTTCTGCCCACTGGACCTAATCCGGTGCTCTTCTATCTCTACCCTCAACTTTACTAACTAAACTTTACTTCTAAAATCCCTACAATAAACCTTTTTATCATCTAGGTTTTCGGCCTGTAAATTCATTTACTGGGGACACTGCGCTATAATGGGATTATCTTTGCTCTGACCAAAACGGGGTTCCCCCTTTCCTATCTCTCATCAAGCTCAGTGAGGCACATAGTAGGTGCTTAATAACTGTTTATTGACTATCTCTGGCTTTTATAACTAAATACATTATCTTCTATTGGGTGACGAGTTGCACTGCAAGATCACACACACACACACACACACACACACACACACACACACACACACTTCTGGACTTGAGATGCATGAAACCAGCATCTTGTAACCTTTCAGTAAAATGTGCTTCTGGACTTGAGATGCATGAAACCAGCATCTTGTAACCTTTCAGTAAAATGTGAGTTCCTTAGGACAAGAACTGAATCTGGTATTATTGAGACCTAAAACACTGATTTGCACATAATGTATGCTGAATAAATTTTTGGTTGTTCAATTGAATTTAAAGTTAATCATATCACTATAGTCTTATTATATTGATATCTTTCCAATATCATGTGATATGGTGATATATAGAGACATATATTTTCAAGTCCCTAATAAATACTTCCAAAATGTAAAAGTAAAGATGTTCTTTATTTTCAATATTAGAAGCCTAAATTTGAGTTGACAAACTAAGATAGTATTGAAAATTCCATGTCCTGGAAATAATCTCTTTCCTAATAAAGAGTCAGAAGACACAATTCAAGCCTTGCCTATAGGTGTGTCCCAACAAGTCATCTTACTTCTCTGGGTCTCAGTTTTCCCATCTGTAATAAGATTGTAATAACTAGAATTATGGTATTTGAAATTTTGAAGGGGCCTTAAGAGTCCAAACTCATTCATTTAACAGAGAAAGAAAAAGAGACTGAGGAATTTACCCAGTTGTAGATAACAGGCAGGGTTCAAACCTTCAGCTTTCTAATGCTCTTTCCACTAACCACTCAGAAGATTGTTGTGGGGAAAAAAAAGTTTTATAGGATTTTTATTGCTAAATAGCAGTGTCCCTATGAAAATCCAACTACTTCTGTCAAAAAGATGAGTTAAAAGCTCAGTTTAAACATTTCCAGAGGATGGATTTTCTTTGAAGGGGCGTCTGGGGATTGCTTGATTCAATTATCTTTGGGAGGTAAAATTCAACAGATGGCTTTCTCTGTACCTTTCTAGGAAAAGACCCTGAAGGCCACAATATGAATTTTCAAGGGCCCTCTGGAATAATTCATCATAGCATCTATTGAGAAAGTTAGAAAATAATAATTTGAAGGATCAAATGAAAATATTATCTACTACTTGCTATTAGTTACTGGTTTGGACTACAATTTTAATAAAAAATTAAAAGGTCATAGTTCAAACTGGCTTGTACTTCTGTCCCAATTCTTTTTTCTCAATATTTTTCAAATGAAAATATTAGAAGACACTCATATATGAAATAGGAGTCTACACCCAATTTTGTCCTTAGTCCTGGTAGTGGGAAAACTGATCATACTTTTTTTTTTTTTTTTGTAGAAGTCCTTTAGTAGCAGAATTGCATCTCCAGCAAACAATTTGTGAAGCCATTCACCTAGAGTATATCTTATTCCTACAAAGGTTGGGCTCTCCCAAACACACAAATGATAGATACCTTTTAAGTTGCCAACATTTAAGAATTAACGACCTTCCAACAAAGGAATCAAGACAGCTTATTGTATGAAATAAGCAGTGGGTCAATAGGCTACTTCTGACTGCCTCTTTGATAAATTAGCACAGTGGACTGAACATAATCTGTCTCCTGATTAGCAACTCTAAAGGCTTACACTGAAGTGTGCTATAGTCAAGCCTCCTTTTGTGATTTTTCCAGAATCAGCTGAGTCTTTCTCCTATGTACTCAATTCTTAAATGGGATCTGTCTCCTCTCCCCTTCCTCCCCCACCCCCAGCACACTTAGCACGAAGGGGGCTGTGTGTGGAAACCTGTATCGCTTTACCCGGATCCATATGCCTCTCACTGAATTTCAAAGCCAAATGTGAATTATCTGGGGAAGTTTCTATTATTTTGCTTGTCCATTAGATTATAGAATCATGGAATTTTCAAGCTAAAAGGGACCATTTGAAGTGCCAACAACACGAGAATCCAGTTCTCTTGACTTACTGGTACCATTTCATCACAGTGCTCTTCAAAGAAAGCAAACAGGATCCTGCATCTCAGCAATCTATCTCTCTAAGACCCTCATGTATAAAGACCTGTGTGTGGGAGATTGAGTCACCCAACTCAAGCAGCCAGCGGAAAAAAAAAAAATTCCACTGACTCATCTTTTTGTCATGTTTCTCTGTCTCTTTCTCTCCCTCTCTCTCTCTGGGAAATGTCCTAGTTTGAATCCCCCCCCCCCCCCCAGCTAGGAAAAGAACCCAGGTTTCAGCATTTAATTACTGTTCTACAGTATTACTACTTCTTTTCTATTTTCACCCTTTTTCTTTCCTTTCCCCCTCATATTTCTGTCTCTTTTCCCCCTTAGTAGCCTCTAAATAAGCTGGTTGTCTCTCTGGCCCAAAGCATACCAATCTTGACACACACAGCCAGTCCCTGAGAACCGCTGCCCCTTTCTGTTTGGCCCTTAGGGCTGCTGAAACCTTCTTTTCTGTTCTCATGTAGCATCCCTAAAAGGCCACAGAGTGGCAGCATTTCAGAGCATTCCTGTACCTGGGGGCTGTATCCTACATAAAATAGGCTGGCATGTCTGTGGCCGACTGCACACCACTGGATTAATGGGCAAAGAGGTCCGTAGGGATGCAGGAGGCTAAGTAATGAATAGGGTTTAGCACTTATGGAGATGAGGAGTAAATAGAGATCTATATACTTAGATACAGCATGCCCTGAAAGCACAGAGCAAGAGCTGCTCTGCTAACAAAAGCCTCTGGAATCTGACAGCTGTTTTGGCTCTCTCTCTGGAAGGAGTCATCATGACCCCTCCACCCTTAGTGTTTTGATGTTTCAACCAGACTGGAGTCCTGATTCACCCCTAACCAAATAACAGCAATCCCCAGGAGCATTTTGCATTTGCTGGACTGGGTAGTAATGGCCTTGATCCCCCTAAAGGCTTTGGTCGCTCCAGGATATTGGCTATTAGCAGGGTCGTTAGAAAGGGAGAGGGGGAAGGGATGGGGGCCATCTGCTGATTACACCAGGCCTGAGGAATGAAAAAGAACATTTAAAGGGGAACAGTCCAACTATTTAGGAACCAAATAAATATTTTGTAATAAAAAAGGCATGCTTTCAAATCAAACTTTAGTGTCTGAATCATTTTCATAAGGCAATTGCTAAATTCAGGAATTATTTTTCAATCCTTTCTTCTCTTGAGTGTGGCCACCAAGTGAGCTCTGTGGTCAAATCCCTTTGCCTCTCTGAGCCTCAGTTTTCTCATTTGTAAAATAGGGGGGATGGATTCAATGATTTTCACTCTAAATCTATGATCCTTATAAAAGGAATGTTCTCCAGAATAGCCTCAGCTTTTACATAATGGCTGAGATCATGTGGAAAACAAAGCAAATGCTTTGACCACAAACAAGGCCAGCCCTAGAAAAAAGCATAGGATTGTGGATTTCTGAAGAAATTTTAGATGCTGTTAAGTCATTTTACCGATAAGGAAACAGAGACCCAAGGAAGTTATAATGATTACCTAATAATACCTTACAGTAAGAATTAGGGTTAGGATTCGAACTGATTAAGACCAGTTTAAGTCAGTTTGAACAATTTTGAACTGTATTATACCAACTTGAACCATTTGGACTAAAACGAGTTTAAAGTAGACTGAATGAATTTGAACCAGATAGAAACAGTTTGGACTAGTGTGAATTGATTTGGACTGATTTTAAAAGATTTTAACCAGTTCAGACCAGATTTAAATGGTTTGAACCAGTTTGAACCAGAATAAACCAGCTTGAAGATGACCATTTTAAGCTATATTGAACATAGAAATTTAAATACTGGGAGGTAAGTAATTTAAAATTTTGTTACTTAAGTACTTGGGCAAATACATAGATACTTAGCAACTCTGTTACTTACGTAATTAGAAACTTGGGCATTTAGGTTGGACATTAGGTGATTAAATACTTTGAATAGTTTCTGAGATATTAAAACACTTATTAGGTACTTTGGTCAATGGATATTTGAGTAGTGTGGGCTCTGAGGCACACAAATGAGTGGTTAATTAGGTAGTTGATTAGTTGGCATTTAGGTAATCAGTTAATTAGGCACTTAAGTGCTAGATACTTAAAGGTATATGTACTTAGCTACTTAGGTAAACATAAGTTGGCATTTAAATAATTTTACTACTGAGGTAGACTTAGGCAGGTAATTAAGGTGCTTAGATACGTGGCTATTTAAGAATATAGACACTTAGGTATTCAGGTATTTAGATAATTAAGTATTCAGGCATTTAGATTCTTAGGTATTTAGATACATTTGCCCTTGAACCCTGGCAGTATTTATTACTTTTTCTCAATAAATTTTTGTAAATTTTTAGGTATAAAGGTATATAAAACAGGTATACAGCTCAAACATTTACTGCTAATAAATCATGAATTTTTGACCTTACATTTAGTTATAAGACCCCATATGGTCTTAGATTTTACATGATTTTAAAAAGCTATCCGAGGTGATAAGATTCAATTTGAATTCAATTCAGATAACATTTATTAAGTATCAACTATGTGTACTATGTAGAAGTCACTGTACTAGGACATTTAGGTACTTAGGTAATTGGGTACTTAGTTACTTAATTAAATAGATTTTCTGGTATTTGTGTGCTTATATATCTGTGTATTTATGTGCATTTAATAAATGGTTAGTATAATAAGTAAAATATTTTGCCTATGCAATAAACATCTTATTATATGGGTATAATAATTAGTTTACCATTTCTGTACCTGGCATAACAAGCCATGGGTTACCTAGAGATAATGTATAATTCACTTATTTAAGGACTTAGGTAGATAGGTAATATGCACTTTAAAACATTGGTCCTTAGAGACATAGGCATCTAAGGACATAAGTCATTGGTACTTCCTACTTCTAGGAACATAAACACTTAAGAAAGTAGGTAATTAGAAATTTAAGTCATCAGTTGATAGGTACCTATGTACTTAGGGTATTGACACTTAAGTACTCAACACAGGCAATCAATTAGGTGTTTAGTCATTTAAACATTAGGTATTTAGGTAAAAATTACTTACTTAGATAAGATACATCTTTTTATTGTGGCAAAAAAAAAAAAAAACTAAGGAGGTGCTCACCCATTTGGTAATGGCAAAAAAAAAAAAATCAGGTTATAAATATAGTGGAGCTTAATTGTGCTATTAGAAAATATTACATCAATAGTTTCAGAGGACTCTGAAAATTGGAAAGACTTGGATGAACAGATGCACAATGAAGTGACCAGAGAACCAGAAGAACAATGTATCCAATAGCAACAACATTAAAAAGACAAACATCTTTTAAAGACTTGGGATCTCTAATCAATGTAATGACCAATCACGATTCTGAAGACCTAGAATGAAAAATGCTATCCACTTCCTGACAGAGTTGATGAACTCAGGATTCAGAATGAAGCATATCTTTCTTACATGGCCTATAAGAAAACCTGTTTTGTTTAAAGCATATTTTTTTCTTTCCAATAAGGATAAGAAGTTAAGACAAAATAAATGTTTTTAATTGAAAAAATTTTAAGAAGAAAATATAGTACCACTCATAGCTAATCATAATTCTGTTCAACTATTAATTGAATTGATATTTTATCTTTATAATAAGCAGAGTAGAAAACACCACTTCACATAAATAAGATGCCACAAGTGGTATGGACTCTTTTGTTTGATAATCAGAGTACTTTTCATTCACCCTTTTCCAAAATATAGTTAGATTATTCAGATATTTATTTAAAGATATTTTAACTGCTAACAATTCCAGTTCAGATGGAATGCGACTAAATATGTCATATTTGTTCAAAGTAAATTATTTCCTCATTCATAAATATTTAGAAATATCCATCTTTAAAATAAAAAAGGGTTGCTTCTGTGTACTGCTCAGTTGATTAATAAACATGCTTTTACATTTTATCTTATTTGTAGGATAATGTTTTAATTGAGAGATACATCAAATACTTATTTTGTAAAATGATTGTGTATAGATCTATTTTTTATTTTTTATATTTCTTGATCAGAGTATGAATTTAAGGACTTTTCACTGATTTTGAGTATGAATATTTGAAAATATTCACAAATAGAGTCAAGGTGGTAGAATACAGACCAGGACGCAGTTGAACTCTCTTAATTCCCCTCCAAACAAATAAAATTTTGGAGTCTCAGAATTGACAAAAGTTCAGAGGGAGGTAATTATCCAGTCTAAGGTAACTCAGAATGTCTGCAAGAGAGATCTGTAATACCAGGATGATGCAGGCCTAGAGCACGGCAGGAGTACCAGCTTTCAGTCTTGCAATGGTACCAGCAGCAGCCATAGCTTTGTAATGCCAGAGAAACTGAGGCAAGATAGAGATTAGAGAGGTTTGGTTTTTTGTTGGTTTTTTTTTAATAATTTATTTGAAAGGGAGAGATGTACTAGGACCAAATGGATCCACGGTTTGGTCCTAGGGCTGAATGAGACTATCATCTCCAAGAATCTAGCCTCCAGCAGCCAATGTGAGTTCTCAATGATATATTTATACATAGTAGCTAAACAAAGGCAGGAGGGTGGAGTCCAAACTCTGGGAGTGAGAATCTCCAAGTAGGAACCATCATTCCGGTTCTGACAGGTTGGGGGATAGGATCATAAATTCTCTGGCTAGAGACAGAAAGTCTGGACTCCCCCTTTTTGAGTTTACACATTGATAATTTATAACCTCTGAGTTATACCAGTCTTAATGAACTAGAGGGGAGGGATTGCAACTAAGGAGATTGAGGCAGAACAATTAGGGAAACTGAAGCAGAACACTTTAAGGAAACTGAGGTAGAACAATTTAGGGAAACTGAGGCAAAACAATTGGAGAAACTGAAGCAGAACCAATTTAGGGAAACTGAGTCAAGACAATAAAAGAGAACTGTGGCACAACAGCTTGAGGAGCTCTCCCAGTCCAGAGATGGTAAGGCCATCACATAACTGATCAAAAAGATATTTCAGAGGACCTTTTTCTAGCACTGACTGGCTATTCTATTCCACATAAGAAGTTCTGGGTCACATTTCCAGAGTGGAGAAGGACAGTTGCTAACCAGGAAGCAGGCAGGAGTTCTGGTCACAGTTACAGGGCCAAGAGAAGTGCTATTATATGTGCCTTTAGAGGAGCAAGGGCCCTTCCTGGATAAAAACCAGAGCTAAGACTAAAAGAGCAGTGAGCACATCTTTCCTAGGAAAACACCTTGGAAGTAATGAAAACTTGCAGACTCCCAAAACTAGCTCAAAAAATAGTAGCACCAAAACAGCCTGAAGTTTAGGACAGTACCTTTCCACCAGAAGTGAGCAATCCAATTTCAAAATAAAATTCAAAGTAAAGTAGTAGGAAAAAAAAAAAGCCTTGACCATAAATAGTTACCATAGTGGCAGAAAAGACCAAGACATAAACTCAAAAAAAGATAACAATGTGAAAAAAACAACTATAAAAAGCCTGAAAGTAAAAAATGCTCATTGAACCCAAGGCCCACAAAAATTCCAATAAGAGCTAAAGAGATAGCAGTGGTAGAGGAAAAAATGGGGAAAGAAATGAGAGGAATGTAAGAAACTTTTGAAAAGAGAACACAAAACCTTACAGAAATAAATGTTTTAAATTATTTTTATATTTATTTGGAAAAATAAAGTACTAGTGAAAAAAGTTAATTTAAAAAGAATTAAGCAAACAAACAAAAAAGAGAAGAGAATTACCCAGCTTGGTTTTTAAATAGTACAAATAATGCTAAAGAAAATAACAACTTAAAAAATAAAATTGACCTAACAGTAGGAGAGACATAAAAAAATTGTTGAAGAAAAAGAACTCTCATTAGAAAACAGATTTGACCAAATGAAAAAGAAAGTACAAAAATTCACTGAAGAAAAGAACTCCTTAAAAGGCAGAATTGATTAAGTAGAAAAAGAGATACAAAAGCTTTCTAAAGAAAATTATTTCTTTAAAATAAGTATTGGATAAGTAGATGTTAATGATTCCATGAACCTTCAAGGAAGGTTCATACTCAATAGAGTCAAAAAAAGTCAAAAGAATGAAAAAAGAATAAATGAAATTGATCAGTGGGAAAGTGATTGTCCTGGAAAATAGATCAAATAGAGATAATATAAGAGTTATTAGACTACCTAAAAACCATGATCAAAGAAAGCTGAGACATCATATTTCAGAAATTGTCCAGAAAACTGCCCTAATATTGTAGATTCAGAGAGCAAAAGAGAATTGAAAGGTTACCTCTTGAAAAAGATAAATTCCAAACATTCCAGGAAAAGGAGAAACTATTGCAAGCAGCCAAAAAGAAACAGAGCTACAATCAAGATCATACAAGATTTAACATCTTCCATATTAAAGAAGTAGATCGCTTAGAATATGATATTTCAAGAAGGTAAAGGAATTAGTAGTATTTCAACCAAGATTATACTATCCAATAAAACTGAATGTAATCCTCCAGGGGAAAAATAATTATTTAATCAAATAGAGGCCTCCCTAACATTGCTAATGAAAAAAACAGAACTGAATGGACAATTTGACATTCAAATACAAAACTCAAGAAAAGAATAAAAAGATAAATATAAGAGTAATAATAAGGGACTCAATAAAGTTAAACTGTTTATGTTCCTTTATGGGAAGATGATATGGGTAACTCCTAAGTACTTTATCTTAGGGCAATTAGAGTCAGCCTACATAGATAAGAGTGTAAGTTGATTATTTTAGAATGCTTGTTTTTTAGAAAACAAAACATTTAAATATTTGTTCCAATAGCTTACAGAATATTATTCAAAGTATGGCATATGTCAAAAGATACTAGTATTTCCATATACAAAGAAAAGGGGAAAAAAGGTTGTATATCAAACAAGAATCTCCATTTTTACTCTCTGCACACAGAGTTAAAATAAAAGTCTAAGCAGAATCAAATATGCTTCAACTGAACTAAAAAAAAAATGAGGCAGCAATTTAGCTCTCAGACAAAGCAAAAGCAAAAATAGATCTAGTTAAATGGGATAATCAGGTAAACTACATTTTGTTAAAAGGTAGCACAGACAATGAAATAATATCAAAAATTTTTTTACAGAAAAGTTCACTGATTCTCAAAGTATAGATTTTGAAAATATAGAAAAATATAGATTCTCAAATATATACTGAATTTAAAAGTGAGTCAAATTTATAAAAAGAAGAGCCATTCCTCAATTAATAAATGGTCAGAGAATATAAACAGGGCATTTTCAGGAAGAAATAAAATTATATATTGTCACAAGAAAATGTGCTCTCAAGCATTGATTACAGAAATGTATCTCACACCCAATAAAAATGACAAATCTAGAAGGAATGGAGGAAAATAGGGTCCCTAATAAACTGTTTGGGGAGAACTGAAGTATTCCAACCATTCTAGAAAACAATTTGGAGAATGTCTAAAAGGCTAGAAAACTGTGCATGTCTTTTGACCCAGCAATACCTATGCTAGATCTATAACCCAAAATAAATTTTCTAAAGGAAAGGAAAAGGGCCTATATTTTTTCTGTTGGCAAAGAATTAGAAATCAAGGGGATACTCATCAATTAGTCAATGCCTGAACAATTCATGGCACATGATTATGATGGAGTATAACTGAGCTATGGAAAATGGCAAAAGTGGCATTTCAAAAAAACATGGCAAGGCATATGAAGCAAAGAAAAGTAACGTAAGAAACAACAATGCTGTCATGATGATCAAATGTAAAAGACTTGGCTGCCATGATCAATAAAATGATCCAAGAAAATTGTGAAGAACTCATGATGGGAAAAAAAGCCATCCACCTCCAGAGAGAGAAATGGCAAATTGAAGTATAATTTTCTCAGTTTTTTTGGCTTTGTTTTGCCATGTGATTAATATGGAAATATGTTGTGTATAATGTCTTATATAAAATTGATATTATTTGCTTTTTCAGTGGATGGGAAGGTCTGGAACTCAATTAAAAAAAAGAATGCTTAAAATAAATACTATTTTTAAAACAAATAAAAAATTAAAAGTACCAAAATCACATACACATACATAAATACTCAAGTTTCATTTGGAAATTTCTTTCATAAAATAAATTTACTTCATTTTTGTTGTTATCACTAAAAGAGATAGTTATTTGTTCATTTTGCTTCAAAGACTCAACCCTTTTAAGTACTTTGGCATGAGAAAATCAGAATATTGTGCTATAATAGTGCCTGAGTTTCTGTCCTATCTACTATCCCACAATGTTCCCAAGAGCATTATTTTCAATTGATCTTTTTAAAAAATTGATTACTCTAGTAATGATTTGAAAAACTGTACATAGTGCTCTCAGCTCCTCTCCCAAGCTCGCTGCCAGGATCTGCTGCTTTGCAAACATCCCTGAGACAAGATGGTGAAGGTCGGAGTCAATGGATTTGGCCATATCGGACACCTGGTGACCCGTGCTGCCTTCTGCTCAGGCGGAGTAGACATTGTGGCCATCAATGACCCCTTCATTGACCTTAACTACATGGTTTATATGTTCCAATATGATTCCACCCATGGCAAGTTCAATGGCACTGTCAAGGCTGAGAATGGAAAGCTGGTGATCAATGGAAAGGCCATTACCATCTTCCAGGAGCGGGATCCCACCAACATTAAATGGGGAGATGCTGGAGCCGAATACGTTGTGGAGTCCACTGGCATGTTTACCACCATGGAGAAGGCCGGGGCTCACTTGAAGGGTGGAGCTAAGCGTGTCATCATTTCTGCACCTTCTGCTGATGCCCCCATGTTTGTGATGGGAGTGAACCATGAGAAATATGATAATTCCCTTAAGATTGCCAGCAATGCCTCCTGCACTACCAACTGCTTGGCCCCCTTGGCCAAAGTCATTCATGACAACTTTGGCATTGTGGAAGGACTCATGACCACAGTTCATGCCATCACTGCTACTCAGAAGACAATTGACGGCCCCTCCAGCAAGCTGTGGCGTGATGGGCGTGGTGCTGCTCAGAACATCATCCCTGCTTCCACTGGCGCTGCTAAGGCTGTAGGCAAGGTCATACCTGAGCTGAATGGAAAGCTCACAGGCATGGCTTTCCGAGTTCCTACTCCCAACGTATCCGTTGTGGATCTGACCTGCTGCCTGGAGAAACCTGCCAAATATGATGACATCAAGAAAGTGGTGAAGCAAGCATCAGAAGGACCCTTGAAGGGCATCTTGGGCTACACAGAGGACCAGGTTGTATCCTGTGACTTCAACAGCAACACCCACTCTTCCATCTTTGATGCTGGCGCTGGCATTGCCCTCAATGACCATTTTGTCAAGCTCATTTCCTGGTACGACAACGAGTATGGTTATAGCAACCGTGTAGTGGACCTCATGGTCTACATGGCCTCCAAGGAGTAAAGTGGGAAGCCATGGATCTTCATCCCCAGCCAAAAAAAGTTGTTCCACCACTGGGGAGCCCACATCCCTACCCTATGTTCCTATACTGGGGATTTCATGCCCCATTCACATCATTGTCCTACAGCCACCCCTGTAGTAAGGGGGAGAAGCCTAGAGTGTCCTATATTGTGTGCCATCAATAAAGTCACCTTATTTCAGTGAAAAAAAAAAAGAAAGAAAAACTGTACATAGTGATTCATGCATATTTCTTGATACAAATGATTTCTATGAAAAATGCAACGTGTTCAAAGTTCATAAGGACCACATTAAACTAGAGTTTGCAGACCTGGGTTTTATCTTGATGTTGAGCTCTAATAACACAGAGCCCAAAATAATTCTCCCAAGTTTTATTATTTTCATTAAAAAATCTATCAATTATTAAACATTTCTTTTGATGTATCAATGCAAAATAACAACTCTTCCCAGCATGAATTGCAACAACATATTATACATATCTAAACAAATGTGCACCTTTAAATAATCCTTTGCTTCATCTATTTGCAGTGCAAAATAAGATTTTTTTCTCAGTTAATTGAGCACAAAGACAATTGTAGAAAAAAAGAAAAATCACAAATAAAAGGACAATTCTTTTTTCCACAGTATTATTTGCAAATGGAAATATTTTAAGCTACTTTAGATAGATTTTCAAAGCATCATTTCAATAATATCAATAGATAGCACTGCAAATACCACTAGTTTTTCCTCTATCAAATGAGATAATAAACTCAGCAATTCAGTAAGCACTGTTGCAAGGTGCAAATGATCCTTTTGATAGCAAAGATATTTTCATTTTTTATTTTTATTGATGGCATTTTTTTCATTGTCTAGAAGTCACACAATATCTGAATCCTGAGAGAAGGTAAGATTCTAAACAGTGGAGTTAGGAGGGAATGAAGCCTAAGAATTCAAGATAGAATGGAAATTATGGCAGTTTGGCAGAAACAGAGAAACAATCGATAATTAAATTGTGGAACACCTATAATGCTAGATAATGTATGAGGCATTGGGGGATATAAGAAGAATGAAATTACTTCTGTTTA
This sequence comes from Sminthopsis crassicaudata, assembly GCF_048593235.1. Classification (NCBI taxonomy): domain Eukaryota; kingdom Metazoa; phylum Chordata; class Mammalia; order Dasyuromorphia; family Dasyuridae; genus Sminthopsis; species Sminthopsis crassicaudata. The sequence goes on from NC_133619.1 coordinate 475,465,817, forward strand.
CAAGGAATTTATTTTCTAAAGAGCTAGTCAATAAATATGTATATAAATACAGCATAAATATAAATATATACAAAGTAATTAAACACAACATAGTTTGGGAACAAGAACAATAGTGGGGAGGATCAGGCAAAAATTCTGTGCTTAAGCTATTTCTTTACTTGTGTAACTAGGTTATTCAATGGATAGAGTATTGAATATGGAGTCAGGAAAATATGTTTAAATTTTCCCACAGATCCTTAAAGAGTTCTATGATCATGGGCAAGTTTATTAAACTCTTTCAACTTCAATTTCCTCCTTTGTGAAATGGGGATAACCATAGAACCAACCTCACATTTCTTGGAGGCTGAAGTGAGATAGGGAAAGTAAAGTGCTGTGCAATAATATGCAAATACTAGTTCTTTTGTCTTAAAGGAAGGACAAGAAAGAGAAATTCATTCCTTGAATATGAGATGACCAATGGGAGATGGAACATCTTGTATGAAAAACACACAGAAAGCCAGTTTAGCAAAATATCAGATGGGAGTTGTAAAGATTGTTGTCCAATGATATTGGGTTTAACATTAGGGCTTTTTTTTAATTGTGAAGAGTATGCAATAAACCTCGAAAAGTTGGCTAGTGTTGGATGACTAAAAGTTTTAAATAAAAAGCTAAAGAGTATCTGTCTTTATCCTATAGGTAGTAGGCAGTCATGGAAGTCATGGAAGGTGCCCTACCAGAGAGATCATTTCAAATACTGCTATGAAGTTCTTACTAATCCTTCTGTCAAAATTGGGCATGCCTTCTGAAATATTGATTCTAGGTATTTTTGTATTTTTTCTCTACTTGATTGCTTAGGATTAAGATCATTTCTTTTTTATCTTTGTGTCTTGCACAATGCCTCACATAGTAGACACTTAAGCAATAGTTTTTAAATAAATATTAATATCAGCTGATATACATGATGAGGAAACCCTCAACACTCTGAAAAATTCCTAAAGGAGAAAACCTCCTTGACTCTACTTCAGGGAGGGGACTCCACCCCAAGCACAAACAGTTTCATCTTTGTTATCTGGGTGGGAAGGGCTCAGTCCCCAAAACCCATTGAATTCTAACCCAGGCTGAAACCTAGCCTGGAGCCAACCTGGGACTCCACCTACAAGCCCCTTCAGTTTGTAGTCCAAAACCTCCTATTATAAAAGAGCCAAACTGGAGCCCTCTCTTTGCAGAGGGTCTAAACATGCCATCACCATGCCTGGCACCAAAGACTCTCTACTCACTCTTATTTCTACCTTCAACTTTACTAACTAGACTTTACTTCCAAACCCCATAATAAACCTCTTTTATTAATTTAGGTTTTCGGGTCTGTAAATTCCTTTTTAGGGGACTCTTGTGCTTCCACTAGACCTCACTTAACTCCGTATCCTTGCGCCGAATCCAAAGGGGTTGCAAGGGAGTTCTATTTGACTCCCTATACTCTGAACCTGCCACTAGACCTCAATTAAACCCTAATTTCATTTAGGTACCCCAATTCTAAACCTCATCATACATATATAGAGTGATTCTAAAATGTTCAAAGTGCTGTACACATATTATCTTATTTCACAATCACATCATTCCTAGGAACTAGATACTAAAAGTATTATTGCCCCCAATTTTTATCTTAGATCATTTCTTGTTTTAAAAGTGATAGAAGGAAATTAATGCTACTATCTATTCCTTGAATGATTTCAAATTTGTCCTCTATATATATATGTATATATAATTTGTACATAGCTATTTGTATATTGTATCTTCCATTAGGTGGTGAGCAACTTAAAGGCAGGGTGTGTTTTTTTTTTTACTTTTTTATGGCCATCTCCAAGGCTTAACACAGTGAGGCATGTATACCTAATAAATTTTTTGACTTACTGACTTGACCATTTTCCAGATGAGATACTTTATCTTTAGAGAAACTAAGTAACTAGGAAAGAAATAATGGTCTCCTCATACTTCAAATGTCTCCTTCAACGTCACACTTCCTAGAAAGATGTGAATTCAAATCTTGTTCCAGACACTCACCAGCTAATCACAGGCAAGCCACTTAATTTCTCTTTGCCTTTACTACAGAATCCTCACCAAAAAACAAAACCAAAACCAAACCCACACAAGGTTATGAAGAGTTGGAGGTGACCAAAAAATAAGAGGAACATTTAATGACCCAGAGGCAAGAACCAGAAGCTATTGTCAAATGATGGTCCAATGAAATGTATCCTCAGTGGAGCTACTTGAAATCTGTCATTATTGGTAATTAAAACATTAGAAAGCTGTGAAGAGGGCAGAAAGAGCAGGGAATATACCAACTCTGGAGGAGCTGGATACTGTGACATTTAAAAAGTGGAAGAGACATAGTTTATAGGTAATTAATCATTTTATTGATAATGCTTGCAAATTATTTAAAAGGGAACCAAAGATATTTGTCATTGCAGTGGGTTTGTGTCTATATGCCCTTGGAAGAATGGGTATTTCTGAAGATAGCAATCAACTCTGACTTTTAACAAATAAGAAAATGAACATTATAGTGAGAGATTGGCTTATTCCAATAAGGGTCTTGGGGTATGTAACAGTGAGCAAGACAGTAAGTCTTGTTTAAAGAAACTTATCAATATCCACATTACCTTGATTAAAGAAACTTATCAATATCCATATTACCCATATGACAAGAGGGAGATTGCACATTTTCCCAGACCTGTCAGAATAAAACATAATGAGCTAGAATCCATTCATGAACATATCTGAATCCTTCTCAGTATCAGCCCTGTACTTCAAAGTCTGCTTGAATAACCTACAGAGGTTTATTTTTGTGTAAAAAAGGGAGAATTGTTTCTTTCAATACTGTGGAGAACTGTTCTGGCTTTGGAGTAAGAAGATCCAATGTCAAACATGTGTCCTGTTATTTATTAGAAACCCTCTGTTTCTTCATCTATGAAATAAGGTAGAATTCTAAGTTTCCTTCCAATTTTAAAGCTATAAATCCTGAGACCCTGAGCTAGAAACAGAAGAAAGTGACAGCAGAACAATGATGGAAAGAGAGCTGTTAGTGAAATAACAATCTGGTACGAAGCAGTCACTGTGTCAGTCAATGCTGGTCTTCCCCCTTTCTGGAGTCCCAGCTGAGGTAGCACTGAAGGTCAAAGAGACTTACACAAGAGCAAGGTGTTTCTATGGATTTAAGATAAATCCTTGCTGTGATAATAATATCCAGTATTTTGAATCATTTTGAACTGAAGTTTTCAGGCTATCCAATCACACCCTCCTAGGTCTAGCATAAGAACATTTATTTCCTAAATATTTAATAAGAATATTTAGTATATTTTAATTATGCTAAACTGTTCAACATATCTGAACCTTCTCCAAAAATTGGAAAGGGGGAAGAAAAAGAAAAGAATAAGAATTTTTATCAATATAATCTCATTTGATCCTCACAATAATCCTGCAATGTAAGTGCTATTGTTATTCCTATTTTACAGTTGAAGAAACTGAGGAAAACAAAAATTAAGTGACTTTTCCAGGATCACAGAGGTAGAAAGAAGCTACAGTCACATTTGAACTCAGGTCTTTCTTATTTTAGGCCCAGAAATCTATCCATCATACTACCAGCTACCCCAATCCCTCCTCTATACATACACCGCCCATCTCCCACTCCCAGGCTGCCACAAATGAAAGAAAATGAAAAGCTGAGTTCATGCTATGTACTACTGAGAGTTCAAAGTATGGTGGGTGTTTGAGAGAATAAAGAAGGGGGGCATAGAGATAGAATGTCATGAGTGGCAAAGGCATAATATTTAGGTTTCTTTTAATCTTGTGTCAGGTCAGACTAACTCTGAAAATTTTTTACATTGTTGGAAGTTCAAAATTCTTCTTTTTGCATTTTTTTCTGGAATTTATATCTGATTTCATATGTTACTGATTACCATTGCATCATGTAATACACCAAGACATTTGTGTCTATGTGTGTATATTGTATATTATGTATGTATATAAATTCAGCTGTTTTTCTATATTCTATATTCTTTCTTTTCTTTATAACAGGATGACACTCTGTCAAATATCATTCTTTCCACCTATGGAGCAGATAATTCAGTCTCCCTGAAACAGTAAGATGCTTTGAGAAAGAGATAGGAAAGTAACATATACCAGGAGAGTTAATCACTATGACTACCTTACCCAATACCTCTTCTTGCAATACAATAGAGGAGGCAGACTCTAAGAATAGTAGTGCCCCCATACCACCAACTTTGCTTCTCATCTGGCCCTTCCAGTTGCCATGAAGGGGAACAAACTCTGTAGAGTAGAGACCATAAAGTAATCTATTAGAGGGATAAAAAAATTTGGAAACACTAAAATATTGATAAATATTTCAGCCATGAAGCCTTTCTTCCCATGTTAAGTTTTAGGATTTACAGCTGATGAACTTTTCAAAAGATCAAAGAAAGAAGAGGGAGAAGGGGGGGCAAAGAAGTTAATTTCCTCCAAAAGAAATATTTCCAGACTAATCTGCCATTTTGGTTCTTCCAAATTTTTTTTAAAAAATCAAGTGCAAAATTTGGTTTGGAAAAAAAAAAAAGTTAGGTAAATTTATATTCCTTTGGAAAGTCTGTTAAATTCCTATCTGTCCTAAATATAGACTAAATTTATAGTCATAGGTAAAATGATTTAGTTATCGGAAATCTTTCAGAGACCTGAGAAAAGACATAATCCATTTTAAATATCATATTCGTTATGAAACAAATGAAGATAGTATCCTCAGGCTTTGGAGGAAATGTGGTTTTGCTGTATTGACCATGGTAGAAAGTGTCAAGTTTATAGAGGAAACAATTGTTTTAAAGTTTGGCTTTGAACTTTTAATATTTCATAGGCATCACCACCAGGGAACAATGTAATAAAACAGTGCAATTTACCTTTCTTTAATTCATAGCTATCCTGCCTGCAGCAGTGAGAATGATAAGGAAATGGTAAATTTGAAAGATATTAGGAAGTAAGCATTGATAACTGACTAGATATTGATGAAGCATTAGTTTGGGAGAGCAGTTCAGAATGTGAAAAACTCCCAAAGATGTTCTTATAGTCAAAAGGAATGCTTTATTTTGTAAAGGCATCCAAGCTAACCAAAAAGGGACTAGAAGGGGCTGAAAATGAAGAAGCACTATTTAAAAGTTAGAGGAAGGAAGGAAAAGGAGAAGCAAGAGCTATTTTAGAGAGTTAGGGAAGAGTCAGGAAGGGTGCTGGGGGAAATATAATAGCTAATGCATTATGTATGCTCTAGTATGCCTGCTCAGGAGGAGGGGAAATGCCTCAACCACAAGGTCCTTGAAACTAAGAAATGCTCATAATTTGGGTCCAGGTAAGAGATCGCAGCCCAGACTTTTGGATGATAAACCAGATATCCTTGAAGGATAACTTAGTGGAATAAAGATATCAGGTCCAATTCCCTTTCTTTCATACACATTGTCTAAGATTATATAACATTACTCCCAATAGCTACATTACTAAGATGACTACATTATTCCCAATATTGGGGGGCCTGGGGTTTTTTGAAAAGTATTAGGGTCTTTATTACTATTGGGATTTCCACTATATCATTTCCAGGTCTGCACCACATGGATATGACAGATTAGAGAAAGAATCATTGCTAGAAATAATCAAGTCCGGATGAGTTGATTGTTATTTCATTTAATGAAGTGTCTCTGGCTTTAGCCAAGTTAAATTTAAGATAAGACAATCACTGTAATGAAAACTACCAGTATGGATAACAGTACCAGTACCCGGTTTGATAAATTCCTCCCAATCCCCCAGGAATCCAAAAAGCTGAATGGAACTGAATGGATGATTTCAAGATCTTCCTAAAACACCAGATGGAGACCTTAAATTCTCTTCTGTCTTACACAAAGGCGGACTGGTAACTCCAGGAAATTAATAATGATAGTTATTGCTAACTTCTGGACTGCCATTCCCAGAAAGAGTACTATTATTAACCCCATAGCTAAGGAAAGTCTGAGGAGCCTCTGTTTCCTGTGAAATAGAGGGGGAGGGTACTAAATTGATCTTTTGCCTGACTTCCAACTCTAAGAAGCAAAGACTTATTGTGGATATTTTGTTTTGTTTCTTTCTCTCGATTTGCTTAATCGCACCTTTTTTCCTGATTTCTGGCTGGAGAATTCAGCTCTAGGGGGTACTCTGAACAAAGTCAAGCTGTTTGCTCCTTCAACTTGTTGTTGCTGATTCAGCTTCTCCTCCCCATGGCATCTCAATACACTGATCAAAGTACAAGGGAAATTATGCACAGAAAAGCAGCTAACTCAACCTCTTTTTCTATCTATGATTATGCTTTCAAATTTCCAATGTTTGGCCTCTCTGATCATTTTTTCCTTTTTTCCCAGACAATTTGAGGTTCTTCAAATGATCATTTGATTAAGGGTACAGCCATTAGGACTTGATGAATTTCTAATTGTTTCATTGTTTAATTTGCCCTGGGGAGTAAAAGGAGAGAGTATGAGAGCCTTGATAAGCTTCAGAGACACTAGTAATACTAAATTTAAAAATAAATGGTATCCTAAATAATAGGAAATTATAATCTCTTCCTCCACTTCTAGTCCTGATCTATATCTTGCCACTGAATTCAGACGGCTCTGAAGGAGAAAGTAAGGCTAGTGACTTTGCACAACCTTCCCTCACTTAAGTCCAAATCGTGGCATCACCTCCCAGAAGTCCTGTTCCTCATGAACAAACAATATCCTCCTTGATGATTCTATAAGTAGGGATTCAAAAACTGCCAGACCAATTCAAAAAAGAAAGAGGACAAGCCTTTCTTTTAAACTCTGTATCTCCTTAAAGAAGATATACACTATTGGCTTTTGTCAGTCTATTTAAAAATTAGTGAGAATGAGTGATTAAATCTTACTGGCTGGGGAGAATTGATTTGGTTGCCTGAGCCATAGCATGTTGAAGTCACTCATTTGCACTGGACCTATGAAGGGGGGAAGTTGACAATCCTACAACAACTCTTGGTTCAGTAAAGATCCGAAGAAAACTGGGATCAGAGAGACAAGGCAGATTTTAGGAGAGGAAGAGGTGTAGAAGGGGAAAAGAAAAATATTGATAGGCTACTATGGGTCTATTTTGCTATTGTTCAATGGGTCTATTTTGCTATTATTCAATTGTTTTAGTTACGTCCAACTCTTAGTGACCCTACTTGGGGTTTTCTTGGCAAAAATAATGGAATAGTTTGCCATTTCCTTCTCTAGCTCATTTTACGGGTGAGGAAACAAAGTTAAGTGAATTGCTCAGAGTCACAAGTCTTCCTGATTTTAGGCCTGACTCAATAGGCCTAATGTGGATCTTGAGCTAGGCATTGAATGATGCAAAGAATTTACTCGGTAGAAAAGGAGGGAAATGGCATTTTAAGTGTGATTGGGCAGGACTGATCAAAGGCATACCCATGAACCCTTTCAGATTTCAGATTGATTTTCATTCCTATGGAAATGTTTTATCTCAGACAAAAATCAATCTATCTGTAAGCATTTATTAAGTGCCTACTAAAATGCAAGCACTGTGCTAGAGGATGGGAAATAAAAAAATACTATGAACTCTGATTCTAATCCAATCAGTGTTCTTCCATTGAACTTAAGAATAAAGTTATTCAAATAAAACTATTCAAGCAAAACAAAATTATTTTGATAGAATTCTCTCTAGGTGGCTTGGGCTTTAAGACTTAACTAAAGGAAAATGTCTTAGAATCATAGAACATACCAGATAGAAAGATTATTAGAGATAAATGAGTCCAACCCTTCCCTCTCTATAACACTAAGTAATGGGGAAAGCTCCTGCCTTGTTACCCCAGCCTGTATAGGGATGATTGAGAGAATATCAGAAGGTTCTGGAAGAAAAAGAGAAAGGAAATAAGTAAGTATGAGCAGCAAAGATATTGGACAAAGTGGAGAAAAAAAAAATAAACAGAAATTGAATTAGGAAATGGACAGAGAGCTGCAACCCTGCACTTGCTCCAGCCCCTATATTAACTTACAACAGCCTTCTGCTGATCCTACCAATATTCCCTTTTTAGTACTCTGAAATGACAGCATCCATTTGATCTTGATGTTCCAGAATTCATTCCCTGGGCATGTTACTACACCCAAAAGTTTCCTAGCTTTCTGACTTGTGCTAATGAATATCTGGGAAAGCATAGATAAAGGGGATTCACACCCCCTTAGAAGTGAAGGCATAAGAGAAATATTTGGGGAAATAATTGATGGAAAGTTTGTTGCTTAATTTAATTCCTTGTTGCTATCTTACTTCATAATTTAAATGTATGTCTTTTTGTCTTATCTTTTCCTATGTCTAATTCTGGCTAGATTTGAGATTTAGAAGAGTTGTGACCCATCAGTAGTGGTACTGAATAATGGATCAAAACATATTCTACAAAATGAAAAATAATAACTAGCAGTTACATAGTAAAGCCAAATGCAATAAATAATAATGATAGCAAGCATTCACAGTGCTTTAAAATTTATAAAGCATTTTCCAGGTTATTTATTCTTAAAATACTATGAGATAATGTTTATACATTTTGTATTTTTTCTATTTCTATTTCCTATATTTTCTTCCCCAATTAGAATGTAAGCCCCTTAAAGATAATTATCTTTGTATTCTCAGTATTTAGTAAAGTGTCTGCCACATAAATATGTGCTAAATACATACATACTTTATAGATGAAGAAACTGAGGCTCAGAAAGATAAAATAACTTATACAAAGCCACACATTTAGTAAGTGTGTCTAAGGCAAAATTTGAACTCAGGTCATCCTGATTCCTTTTATAGTATCTAGATGCCTAAATATAGCAGTGAGCTCTATAGCACACATATTGATGGAATATGCCATAATCACATGACATCCTTCCTACCTTTGTAAAAATTACCCAGGGTGTTTCTGAGCAGAATTCTGGCCCTGCTGACCTTTCTGACCAGGGCAGGATTACTGGAATAGATGAAACTTGCTACTTCCTTTCTTCTCCTGTCCCAGATGTTTGGGCTTCAAACCCATGCTTTCTGTGCCACTGGTTCATCCTGGAACTTCCTTTAGTGTTTAGATTATCCTTGTCCTAGAATAGTTTACCATCCTATTGGCCTGTTCACTGTTCACTTAAATATTCCTCTTACCTTCTGTCCACCTTTTCTCATTGGTGAGTTTACTCTTCCATTTTGTGAAAAGGCACAGACCAGTCTGTCTTCATTCTTCTTTTGGATTTCTTCCTGACTTTCTGAACTTAAAAACTATGTCCCACATCAACTACTTTCCTTCCTTCTTCTTTCTTCCCTTTCCCCTTCACCTCCCTTTTATATATTTTCTTCCCCAATTAAAATATAAGCTCCTTATGGGAAGTTATTT